>NW_009258371.1:510655-522837 GCF_000687185.1 Egretta garzetta
GTATTAAATCATTTGGCCAGAGGGGCTCAAGGACAGGTAGCATCACAATTACATTGGCAGTTGACACCGGAAGAGTTACAGAGACGGATCAAGCCGCCAGTGTGAGTGCAGAGAGTGGACACAGGGCAGTGGGAGAAAGGATTCCATCTTGTTTGCTTAGGGAGGGATTATGCCTGTGTAGAGAAAGATGGAGAGGTGCGCTGGGTTCCCACGAAATGGGTTTGTCCAGAGTTACAAAACTAATCTGTGATTTGGGTTGCAGGTAATTTTAATTGCAGGTATTGTTATATTAATGCTTTATCCTTGTTATTGCATGCGTATTACCACTATTGTTACGAGCTGTAGCGTGACTGTTATAAGAATTGCTTCTAGAAAATGCATTAGATAACTTTGGTATATTAACATGTAGCATAAAATAAAATAGAGCTTAGGGAGGGGGAAATGTGGAATGCAAGAAATGCAGAAGCCTAGTGGGCAGTAACTGCAAGGCCAAGAAGAGGAGGAGCAAGAGGGCATCACCGTGACCACACAGTGATTGGCAGGACTGGAATGTGGCCTTGCTATAAAACTTAGAGCTCGAAATAAAACTGCGTCACTTGGAGCATCCATACTGTTTATGCTGTGTTTCCTTGACCTGCAGATGGCAGGGTGTCTGCGTGATCCTTCAGGTAACCTTGCAGACGGCAGGGTGTCTGCGTGATACTTTGGGTAACATTAAAGTTGATACAAGAAGCAACACTGACAGTTTTAAAATAAAAGTCAAAGGCACATTCATATACTATATTCGTACGTTCTCGCACAAATTATTCAAGGCATTATTAAAATATATTATTATATTAAAGGCAGATTTCAGACCTACACTTCTGTGATTAACAGAGTTCAGATTTAGTCTTTGGGTTAGGATGTCCTCCATCAATTGCAGGTGATAGTTTAAAGCAATTTGCCCTACACTTGAAAAAATAGTCAGGGCATTTCCCCTTTTTTTTTCCTTTTCTTTTTTCTCTCCTGTCTTTCAGTGCTGCAGAAAGAAAACAGATATCTGCCTGGTAGTCACTTGGTAAATTCAAGGCTGTAATTTACAGACTCTTGTTCATGCTAGGTTTTAGTCCAAAAATTATTATGAGTAAATTTTGATGAGATACATTCTGTCACATACTGTTACATCATATCGAAGTTACCTAAATACATTGCCTAGCATGATGTATGCCAATTAGATTAATTTCAAAGCACTTCCCACACAAACAATTTACACCACTTTAGTGTTTAGACAATGATCTGTACGGCTGGTAACAGAGCCTGGTGGTACTAACAGAAAACAATATATAATTTTTAATTAATAACCTAATTTTCAAAAATACATTTTACGTTTGTTTTTGTGATGACATTACACTTTTTAAGATCACATTCCATTTGCATTAGTAATTTATTCACACAAACCCCACTGTTCCTCTGAGTAAAAGATCATCTTGCCTCATAAGAAACTGTTTTACCCAATCCGTTTATCTCTTAACCAGTAACTTCTGTTAACAGAAGTTTGTACTACTAGGCTTCTATAGAAAGCATTTTGTAGCAAGCACAAAACTTATTTACAAGCACATAACAAGGACCAGATTTCTTTGCAGTGTTTTGGTAGGGCTTTTTATATGACTTTTTTGGGGAATTGTAGAAAGCTGGCAACAGTAAAATTCAGGCCACTTATTTAAAAGATTAAGGTTTCAGATTTTGCAGTTTGTTTGGTGGTGGTGCAGTCTGGTGGTTTTGGGTTTGGTCTTGTTTTTTCTTGTTATAAACAGTGGTTTATGTCAACAGTAATGGTTACAGAAAATAGGATAATGGAAAATTCAGTCAGTGTACTTGTCATGGGAGAATTTATACAAAATTTACCTACCACAGATTCACTAGATCTGTGCAAACTTGTTTTCAGAAATAACATCTTTCAGAGACTATTGAAGGCTTGCAAACTGTTAGTATTCTTACTAGAATTCATAGAATCATACAATCATAGAATATTAGGTTGGAGGGAACCTCAAGGATCATCTCATCTAACCTTTCTAGGCAAGAACACAATCTAGACAAGATGGCCCAGCACCCTGTCCAGCTGCATCTTGAAAGTGTCCAGTGTGGCAGTATCAACCACATCCCTGGGGAGATTATTCCAATGGCTGACTGTTCTCATTGTGAAAAATTTTCCTCCCGTGTCCAATCGGAATCTCCCTGAGAATAACTTGTATCCATCACCCCTTGTCCTCTTCATGTGACTCGTTGTAAAAAGGGAGTCTCCATCTTCTATGCAGCCACCCTTTAAATACTGGTACATGGTGATGAGATCCCCTTTAAACCTCCTTTTCTCAAGGCTGAACAAACCCAGTTCTCTCAGCCTATCCTCGTATGCCAGGCTTCCCAGTACTTTGATCATCCTGGTGGACTTTCTCTGGAGCCCCTCCAGCCTGCCCACATCTTTTTTGTACAGCGGGGACCAGAACTGAACACAGTATTCTGGGTGTGGCCTGACAAGCACTGAGTAGCGTAGGATAATGACTTATTAGCAAGCACGGATGACAAAAAAGCGAACCCAACTTTTTAATGTGAGCTAACTTACTGTGCTTTGGAGACAACTGCAGTAGTGACAATGCTCTCTGCTTGCAATAAAGCTAAAAGGTATTCTTTTATAAAACCCAGCAATCTTCTTTATGTAATTAAGAACTTGGTAAATTCAATGCACATACAAATTGCCTTCTGTTACTACCCTACTTTTTTTTCTGACTCCTTTATCTCTGCTGGTGATGCCCTTTTTAATGCAACCCAGCATCCTATTGACCTTTTTTGCCGCAGCCACTGTTCACTCATATTGAGCTTGTTGTCCACCGGGACCCCCAAATATGTTATTTGTGTATATATAAGCAATATATGTAAAAGAATAAATTGGCACTGTTGTATCGCATACTTTGTTACTGCTTGCCTGTCCTCTTAAACTAGGCAGCAAATATTTCAAAGACGTTAATTTCAAGGAAACTTCAAATCCTTTATTAAATCATTTGTGGATACATTAAAGTAAATTATTCTTCATACTCTTTTAATCTTTTAACTCAGTTCTCCTATGGGACATATATTGCTTTCAGAGGTACTTGTTTGCAAAGCATTAACTCAATTTTTAGGCTTACATTAGCACTTTTTAAAGAATACCAATAATTAAGAAAATCAGTTGTATAAAATATTTGCCTTTGAAGCTGAAAAAAAATTAGCATTAAAAATCTTGGCTGTTTGCTAAATTTTTGTCATTCATGATATTGTATGAACTAAAACACAAAGTTTTATTGTTGAACACGGCTTAAAAATCAATGCTATATCACTGATACAGAGTTGCTTTGCAACAAGATTCTGACCTGTATATTGTTCTGAAACTTTGGCATGGAAGAAGTCTTTTCAAGATCAGTCTTTTCCAAAGAAGTGGAAACTTACCTTGCATTTCAACAGAACTTGCTATAAATTGACACCAAAACATGTGAAAATAAACCAAAGAAAATCAAAGTAATCTTAAAATGAGATTAATTGAAAATCTATTACATTTGCTGTAACGTAAATATTTACAAAACGTACAAATGTAATTACAAATGTAAATAATATAAAAATATTGTTTGATAATTTAAGAATTTTCTCTGATTCCTGTTTTCCATGTTTTGAAATTCATTTGTGTGAGAGCCTAGTGTGATCTTTATATGAATATCAGTCAGCACGAGAAACTACAGATTTTACCCTCCACAAAATTGAATCTATGTATATTCAGGTTCAGCTATCTTGCTCTCCTGCAGGAAACTAAAACAAGAAAATGAATGAGTTTTTTGGGTTGCTGCAGGGTTTTTTGGTTAGTTTGTGGGATTTTTCATTTGTTTGTATTTTTTTTTTTTTTAATATGGCTAATTGCTTGCAACAACACTACACATCTCGTTTCTGAAGTCTCTTTGCAACACAGTGCAGAGATCACTGAACTAATGGCACCCTAACATTTTCTAAAACTGACATATCCATATTGTATAGCTGTGTACCCAAACAAATAACACCTGTAGAGATGGGGGAGGGCAAGGGGAGGGGGAAGCCAATTTTGTTAATATACAACAGGATGTGACCAAGAACCTGTTCAGTGAACTGTATTGTGTGGACATAGCCCCTTGCTCTATATTACTTTCATAGTATAAACAGGCACTGAGCTATTGTCTCTCCTCTCTGCCCCTGATTATATTAATATAATGCCCTCTCAAACCCAGTCAATATGATGTTTTGTCATTGTTAGTGCACATATTGCGGAATTCAGGCATCCGACATCATGGTTATTATATCAGTGTTCTACAGAGCTGTATCATCAAAATGGACAATCAAAAGTTTGAAAATGTCTCATCTTCCCACAGACTACTGTATTCTCTATGAAGAAAACTGGTTTCTACTTATTATTTTTAATTATTTCTGTCCCACATGGCGTAACACCTTTTAACACAAGCTAGGAAACAGAAGTTCCATTTCCTTGCAAAATAAATGGTTTTGACTTTAAATTTTTCTACATGAGAATTAAAAAGCAAAAAAAAAAAAGAGATAAGGAATTTTTTTCATGCACAAGGAAAAAAGAAATATCCAACAAACCAAATAAAAAGAACAATCTCAGGGGAGTAC
Source organism: Egretta garzetta (assembly GCF_000687185.1). NCBI lineage: Eukaryota > Metazoa > Chordata > Aves > Pelecaniformes > Ardeidae > Egretta > Egretta garzetta. Next base: position 515,318 of record NW_009258371.1, read on the forward strand.
CTTGCTTTTCAAGAATAACAATCTGCCTAGTTGTTAGAATAGTCACATAGGAGACTGGAGACATCTTTTGTTTACATAGAGTACGCCTAGCACTTACCCTAACCACAGATTGATGAGGGGAAAAAAACCCAAACACAAAACAGTCATTTATGTATATTTGGAGCAGTTCTGTTTCATATTCTAACAAATTAGGTCAGAAAGAAATTAGCACCAGGCCTTGCATTAGCAACAGCAGTTTTGAATCTGTATCCTTTGGGAGGGAGGACTGTGAAAAACCCAGCACTTTGGAAATTCAGGCATCTCTCAGACTGACAAACAAAAAATTCTGTTGCCACCCAACACACCTTTCATGGAAAGCTTTTAAACAAACCAATCATTTGTTTTGTTGTTTTAGTTTTTTAATAAATATAAGTACTGCAGAAGTTTTTGCCACTAGATCTTAGAGTTTTATCTTGACACAACATCAAGGTCCATGGAGTTACAGAAGTAAAAAAAGATAGCCTTCTATGCTTTATAATAGGATCAACAGAAGCCTGCTGGTATTTCAGCTAGAGAACTTACAAACTTCATGACCTCAATTAATTTTAACCAATCAATGTCTGAGAACATTATTATGAAGAATTCCAGCTTCTATAAAATAAACTGCATCTCTGTACTTGAGCTATTTTAACTGTTGCAACACACTTAGAGGTGAAAAATCCTGGTTTCATAGGACTGCAGATCCATCACTTCTTACCATCCCTACTGCTTTGATAATTATTGCTTTCCCTTTCATGTCTTCTGTCCTGCCCAGCTGCAAAAAGGAAATATGTCATTACCAGGTTTCCTGCATACAGAAATCACAGTAACAATTGGAGAAGCACATGTGCAAAAAGAAGATACAGCAAAGAAGTAGGATGGTATGTACACACGTAGCAGCAGCATAATCGATTTTTTAAAACGCAGATTAGCTGAGAGAAATTTAATCAATGCCTTCTGCTCATTCATGATATTCAAAGACACAGTCTGCATCAGTGTGTAATTCAAAAGAACTGGATAATTTCATACTACAGTGGGGAAAACTGACTTGGCATAGTTGACTTACTGACACCAGCTATCCTGCTGCTGTCGCTTTTAATTCTCTATAAACAATCGTCTCTAACTTCCTCTACTGCCAGAGAAAATTCACACTCTGTGAATGATAGGGGTCATTCAGGGCCTTAGCATACACTTTCTTTTTTAGCATCTGGAAACTTAAAGGATAAAACTAATTGAGCAAAATGTTAACTTGGAAAAAATATTCTATGAAATAAAAATTTATTTATACCTGTATTTTTTTGCAGCTTAAACATATTTGAATTGCACTTATATGTCTTCCTTGCACATAATATTTATAGCTAAGCAGGGCCAGGTACTTCTTATGAGAAGCATTCTGTGGCATTTTCCTTATATATTTCTCTTATAAAACAAATAAAATTAAATAAACTTCTTCCTAGAAACTATGAGTTTCAGAAAAGTAATACATTATTAAATTGTTTTTTATACATCAGGTGAGGCACACAAAAAAAGTAAACCAGGCAGCTAGTGAAAAATAAGCTGTTTTTCCTTAATGTGGTTTATTGATGATGTTGATGATAATGATAATAATATGTTTAATAGCAGAACAAACCCTTTTTTAATTATTATAACCTCATTCTCCATCCTAAGTGATCAGTTTTACATGACAGAAAACTGTTAAAAACCAAGGGATTTGTGCAGGATGGAAATACCAGTAAGGATGAACAATGAAAACCGAACTCTACCATAGTCTATAACTTTTTTGTGTGTGTGTATGTGTGTGTGAGAGAGAGTGAGAGAGAGAAATTTCAATAGATATAAAGAATTCAGTTAAGTTTTACAATTGAGCATTTTTGTGGTCTGAACCTGATTCCACTAAGCCAAAATACAAAATCTGTAAGAAACTATGAAAGTAAATAACTTTAAAACAGTCGTATTGCACTGGGTTATTCTGCTGCACAGTCCTGTAACTGTCTGTAAGAGCTGAAAAAGATAGCACACACACACACAAATGCACACACACACAAACAGCAGTGATTAAAAAAGCAGCTGTAACTTTGGATATATGGTGTGCTTGTTTCAGATACAGTTCAAGTCACAGCAGGGGGATAGTTCTTAGGCAAAGAATAAAAGTAGCTGAAGTGAAGGCCACTCTGTGGGGAAAGAGTTTTAGTACAAGATGAAGTATAAATTAGGGCTCTCCCAGCACATAGTCTTTATGAACTGACAGTTTACTTGATGATATCTCCATAAAGGGGTAATACCTTTAGCTAGAAGAAAGGGTATGTACTATTTCTTCAAATATTTTTGGGTATTGCTATGTGTAAATTTGTCCTGGAAACAATGTACTAATCTGCATATTGACTGAGATATTTGTTTGCCTAAAGAAATGTTTAAGGGAACACAATGTCTAAAAAAATGGTGTGGCTTTCTCTTTAGGGACGGTTGTAAAATATAATTGTAGCACTGAAGAGAATGAATCCTTCAAACAATCAGTCTCTGTTCTTTTGAGGACATGCTTGTGATATGTTCTCAGAAAGCACTACACTACTCCTAAGACATAATTATCAATAACTGAGAGCAACAATCATAGCCTGGGAAACTGAATTTATTAGAATGAAATAATCCACATGGCCCAGAAGCTGTCAATAACGGACCTTACTAATGCTAAGAGAAACCTTACCTGTATTGGTTTCAGTGAAATGAATTACTTGCTTTTATGCACCACAGATATGGAATGTGCTGTGTTAAAAGTGATAAAAGTCATGAATACAAAATGGACATATGGAGGGATTTCAATCTCTTTGGTCCATCCCATTTTTTAATGTCTGGGAGTCTAGCCAAATGTAATTTTGAGGCAGCTGCCATATCAGTGGGAAAATATCACAATCAAACCTCGATAATTAGCAGTCCCCATCTTCAGGCAAGACAAGATTTACCAACTACTGCAATCAATTTAAGGGTCAAGAGCTTCTTGTCTTGAAGGCAAGAGCTTTTCACTGGATTGAAAACAGGAGCTCTTCTAGGCATTTTTTATTTGATTCCCTTCTTACAGCACAGTGTGTTGTACTGTGCTTAGGCTTTGTTGTTTGTGCCATGTACATTACTTGGCAAGTGTATGTACATGGATGTTGGATGTGCGTTCTGTAAATATGAGACAGTTATCATTTAGTTCTTTTTATTCAATTATAAGATTGTATTATACCTTGTTTTGTTTTTCTTGATAAGCAGTAAAAGGAAAAAGGGTACTAGGAAGGTGGATGACACTTTACACATGAAAAACTCAAGTAACATTCCACTTTCTTTTAGCACTAATGTCTATTTCTCTCTTCCACTTCCCCTGTACATTAGTGCCTCTTCTTTCATGTCATTTTAGCATTTGTGATTTTCCTATTAGATTAAAGAGATTTTTTAAATTTTTTTCCTTAAGTTTTAAGGTGTCTCAAGTGCCCTAAATTCTTAAAGAAATTCTGTTCTGATGTTGATTAACCTTTCAACAAATATTATCTGATCACTAGTATGAAAGACCTAAAAATCTTCTCATGATATTTCACATGGTAACTTTGTATGTGTCTCTCACTTGAGAAAAACCTCTCTCCTGCCTAAAGAATATAATCTTGTTTATTCACACCAATCTCCAGAGATGTGCTCTGACACCAGGATGGAAGTAGATTAATAGCTTCCATAAACAGTATGAGACTCTTTTATATAGTCCACTGTAACTTTCAAAGCAAACAACCTTCTAGGAAGCGATCTTAACTTACTGCATTTTTTTAAACTTCATTTTTTTAATGTGATTGTTGTCTCAACAGCTTGCTGTTTACTCCTGTGCAGGTTTGGGGAAAAGGCAAATACTCAAATATTTTCAAGTTTCTTTTTGATCGTGGTATCCTGGAAACTGATCAATTTAAAAACATCCATTACAGTTTATTTCCAAGCGAGGAATCCAGGATGATGAATCCTAACCCATGCAAGAGCATGAGAAGGAAACAACAAGTGATACTAGTGGGTCACTCCCTGCTGTGGGGGATGAAGGCACTCAACTGCTGACCTGACTTCTCTAGGGAAGTTAGCTGCTTGGTGGGACCTCAGATCCAGGATGTTGTAGAGAGACAGTCAAAGCTTGCCTGACCCTCAATTAGCCCCCACTGTTCTTCTATGTTGAAACCAATTATACTACAAGGAGCAACCTGGAGGATAACAGACATGACTACAGAGCTCTCAGGGCAATAGCCAGGAGACTGGGACACAGGTGGAGTTATCCTGAGTCCTGCGTGTGTGTGTAAGCATGTAAGAAGGTGGCATATAGTAAGAAATATGATAGATGTGCTTCAGATATAGAAATCTCCAGTTAAAAATATTTTTACCTTAAAGTTCAGAAAAAAATTTTATACAACATTGATGGGTGATCAAAAATAAATTATGGAAGAATATTCTGTGGTGAAGTACAGTAGGTTTTCTGTGTTTAATGTGAATTCTCAGGAAAAAGAAAATAACCAAACTGAATTATATACTCCTTGAAAACAGTCCATTAAAAATATTAGATAAAAACACCATCAGAACTCTAGATAATACTACATAGAAGAAACAATACAGACTCCATATTGTTTTGTTTTGTTTTGTTAGAGGATAAAGTGATCACTGTCAGTATCTCAAGTTGTTAACTTTCATTTCTACAACTGAGGGCAAGAAGCTACCTTCATCAAGAGGTACATAATTGAACAAAATCTCTTGTTTGAGCTGGTATTTTTTTCCAGTTTTCTTGTTCTTGGGAGTGAAAGAAATACGTGACCTGTTTCACATACTAAAACTGTGTTGAACTTTGCTTTTCTCAATTTGCTCTTCTGGGAATATTTTACATAAGATAGGAGGGGGTTTGTATAACATCATATAAATGTCTATTATAACATACATTGTAATTTGCATCAAACAAAAAATTAAAATGTGAACAATGCATGTAGAATTGGTGCAAGGTAGCACATTTTCTTAATGCAACCTTACCACAAACCAGAACTCCCACAGCATTAAACAAAATTTCGTAACTGAGTGTTACAATTTCTTTCCCTTCCCCAGTACAAACATATTCAATCTGGTGCAAATTTTGGATATAAACCAGCCTTTTTTCCCCATAGATCCTTTGCTCCCCTGATAAATGATGTAAAACTAGGATAACACTGGGATTGGGCTGGGTGGAATGATGGTGGCATCATCTGAATGGAATAGGGTTTTCCATACTGCTGCGTATAATCTTGTGTCGTCTTGTACAGAGCTGTCCGTACAGAGCAGTCTGTGGCATGGAACTGGTACTGTGCAGAGACTGACAGAGCTATATCGTCAGGGTGGAGTTGGTAAAACATGCCTCATCAAGGAGCAACAGAAGAGAGACATTGAGAAGCTGCAGCAGTGTAAAAAAGTCTCTGGAAATAAGAATAGATAAATAAGCCCTAAACAGTATTTCATTATATACTTGCAAGAAAGTGGTGGCAAGGGATAGCCATTGAGCAGGTTTATTTCTGACTTTTCAGGGATGTGGTGTTTTAACAGTCTTCAATTAAATCAGGCAAGTTAGAGAAACTAGCAAACTACTGCAGAACCTTGATAATTATTATACTCAATGCACAAGCCTCGCATTCTTAAATAAAAAATAAATGAAAAAAAGTGAAGTTACAAAAGAGATTTGGGACTGGTTGAGTTCATAAGATTGCAAACAGGCCAAAATTCTCAGGCAGAGAGAGAAGAAACTCCTGGCTACTGAGAGAGCAAGCAGAGTTTGCAAAGCAGAGGAAGTCACCCTGAGATTGAAGATGATGTAAAGATGATGATGTCCTGACACTGCAGACAGTAGAGAAGTTGAGAAGGGAAAAGAGCCTACCAAATGCGGAGGCTATGGTGAACATCACATTCTTCCACAAACAAACTACAAAGTATAGAGCAGGGGGGTGGGGCATGACAAACAGAAATAATTGACCTCAGATTTTTCCCTGTCAAAGTAATACAGTACTGGTACAAACACAGTAACCCCAAGTGGTGAAGACAATTGGTTTCACTGGCTGAGCCATGAAACTTCAATAGAACTGCCTAAGCATTTTTAAAGCAGTATCAATGTCTTTTCCGAGTACAGAGAAAATGGAGTCACAAACATGAATAATGATCACTTACATGTGGTAAAGGTGTATATTTGTAGAGAGGGATATACCCATGGAAATGTTCTGAATGAAGAAAATGATCAGAATTAATGATAACCTTCACCACAGCAATTGGATACATACTTAAGGGGAAGATATTTAATTAATGTGATTGTTTTAACCTTCCACTGTGCTTCTGGCAGGAAAAATAAATCACTGATTTTGAGAGATACAATTTATTCCCATCCTGACAGTCTCGCTTCAGCTACATAGGTTTAAAATTCTGTATGTCTCTTTTGTGTCAATGAATTGTCTCATGAGAGTATAACTAATATCTTTGTGGTCGTTCTAGCATTATTCCGGTCTTAGACAAACTCTAAGACATCAAATTCAGTTAAAAGTTTTCAGTTTCCAAAGCATCTGAAGGATGCTTCAGTTCATGAATATGGTCATTAGCAAAAGAAAAGCATTTCCCCTTTGTTTATATTTGTCTACAAGTCTGTGGTTTGTATTAGAAAAGATACACTTCAGTAGTAATCCCCTTGTAATGTGTATTTTGGATCACAGATAATTCTGTCAATGGTGAAGTCCTTTGGTTATTTTAGAATTTTTTAATAGCCATCTGCCCGAACTTATTACATGCAACTATTGAACTAAGTTGTTTCAATTTTATGCAGCTCAAGGCACCATTTTATCACTTTTCCCTTTCCCAGCTAGATGTATTTCCTTTGAAGCTGATGACTGATCTGCAAAAACACAGCTGGCATTTGTTGACTGTCATAGAACCATAGAATCATCAAGGTTGGAAAAGCCCTCCAAGATCATCAAGTCCAACCATCAACCCAGCACCACCATGCCTACTAAAGCATGTCCCGAAGTGTCACGTCTACATGTTTTTTGAATGCCTCCAGGGATGGTGACTCAACCACCTCTCTGGGCAGCCTGTTCCAATGCTTGACAACCCTTTCAGTAAAGACATTTTTCCTAATACAAATCAAAACTTCCCCTGACACAACTTGAGGCCATTTCCTCTTTGTACCAGACAAAAACCACAAGTGTGTCCATGGTAATGAAATGGTCTGAATATGAGAGTGCAGATTCTCAATGTTGTACAACATTAACACTTATGTTTGAACTGTGTTTCTTTCACCTAAATTAATTCAAGCTAGAAACCCACAGCTGGGCATTTATATTTTCAAAAGAAGCCTCGAGCCTCTACCCACTAATACAGATTAACAAAAAGGGGAAAAAAATGCCCTTTTTTCAATGCCAAATCAAATGTTTCTAGCTTCCTATAAGAAAAAATAATTGCAAGCAATCACTTTTCTGAGTAAACAACTTACAGCTACAATTTGGGAA
>NW_009258371.1:522897-526021 GCF_000687185.1 Egretta garzetta
GTAATGCTTACAGAACAGTAAAAAAACCAATCTGAACCCATGCACTTAAGAGTCTGACAGTGCTGCAAGTTGGTGAAGATCTCAAGATTTTCTCTCTAAACCAGAAATAAAATAAATTACAACTACTCAGGGTAAAAATTAAAACTAAAATTCCAGTTATATACTGAAATAATATGTATAACATATTTAAATTCAAGTACGGTAATCTCTCTGTGTTGTATTATTTAAGCACACAATGGCTTTAATGTGTGTTGTGGTTTAACCCCAGCCAGCAACTAAGCACCACACAGCCACTCGCTCACCCTCCCCATCTCAGTGGGATGGAGGATTTACACTGTTCTTCACATTAATGAACATCTGTAGTAGACCGTGAAGGTGTTTTGGCTAATGTGAGCTAAACTACTCTTCTGGAGTAATTATAAATCAGATAATTCCATATTTCTGTAGAAGCAGAGGAGGTCGAAATTGGTTTGGCAGCACCTGTTGATTCCATAGCCGTCCTTTTTTTTTTTTTTCTCTTTCTTTTCTAGCATCTATTCAGAATAGTGGAATAAGACATGATAAACTTCTTTTTTTTGTTGTTTTCAATTTAGGACATATGAGTTCTCCATGAGGTATTTTAGCAGACATATGTTCAATTTTTCCATGTGCTACACAGAGAAATAAGGAAAGACATTTTAACTGCAGGTGAATGATCATTACAACCATTTAGGGTGCCTATCAGCCTAAACTCTGGTGCTAATTAGTTTTTTCCCTTAAAATTCCTGGATGGGTATTGATTTCTCCTTTTTCACTAGTTTTTACCAACTTTTCCTGTTGTGATAGCTGTTGTTCTCATGAAAAGCCTTATTCTCTTTTAAGCCAGAATTCTCGGATAAAATACTTTGTCTAAAAAACAACTGTGGTCATATGAAATTACTTATTTCTGCAGCTATTCAGTTTAGGCTCCTTTCTGACCCCCATAAGCTGTTACAAGTGTTATAAGAGCCAAATCAGGACCACAAAAACCTCAGTTGTATGGAACTGTTGCAAATATTATTTTTAAGAGGCCTTGATCATAGAGTAACTAAAAGCTTAATGCAGCTGTATAAATTATTGCTTCATCCTGTCTTATTCTTAAGATCTCTTGGTTTTATTTTAATCATCATTTGCATTTTTATTCATGAAGAAGTTCAAATTCACACTGGAATTTTGGAAACATAATTCCCTTTTGGATTACTGAAGTTTAAAAGCTACTCTTGTTACTACAATAAATTTATTTATTACTGTGTATCAAGCCTTCTTTCGTGTCATTCATAAACACCCCAAAACATAGATTAAAAAAAAAAAAAAAATGTTGGGTTTGTACTGATAGGCAGGGGAAACATTTCTGACTATACTCAGCATTCCTGGAAATAGGCATTTGTAATGAAAATATTGCTAGACCCTATCCATAGTCATGCTACAACCTGGACAAAGTTATCAGGAACATTATGCATGGGAAACACACAGCTTTATGCTCTAGAATACCCACAAACTAGTAAGGTATTTTCCATAATTTACTTTTATGAGCTTCAATTTCAAATGAATTTTATGGACTTAATCGTTTGGGAAATTATTATGGGAAACAATAATTCAGTGTTGACCTTTTCTGATCTACCCGTTATTTGATTGGTTTAGCTAGCAATGTCTTTAATTGAATTTGTCAGCAATAAAAATATGTGTGCTAACAGCTGCTAACTTACATTTTATAATTACTGTTATTACCTCAGATAAATATTTAAGCAGGCAAAGAAAGAGTGGGAGTAGAACAAAGTCACCTACAATTGCACAAAGTGATTGTCTCAATGGAGTGGTTGTATTACTCATTGTTTCTTTAGAAATACAGTTCTGAATTAGCAGAAGTTGCAACACATATTTGTCATTTAGTGAAAAAAATCACAAGTTATACAGATATATCAGATGATGTGAGTAAGTAGTGACTAAATACTGTGTTATTTCCTTAGCCAGAGTTTCATAGTATCATCAGAAAAAAAAATTGAAAATTCAGGATCAAATTCAGCAAATCCTGACTGCTGCTCACCAGTCCAAAAAAGCCCCAGACAAATACAGACCTGTTCTTTGTGCACAGGCTTGTACTTCATGCAATGCACTGTAAGAGCAACATCTATAAGTTTAAAAAAAGAACCCAAACAACTCTGAAACTCTCTAATTAAAATAAGATTAATCAACCAGAGTGCTGAATTTGTGTAGAAAAATATAACAAAGAAGGAAATTCACTTCCAAATAATTCAGTTCTCACCTCTTAATATTAAAAAAAATAATACTTTTGCACTGATTTTTTGAGGGGTTTTGTTTGCTTGCTTGGTTGGGGGTTTTTTGAAGTATCTTAGTGTCATTAAATGATATGGCCAAGGGAGGAATCATGAAATGTGTCACTGTCTTCCAGTCTTAAAGACTTTTTTGAGAATAAACAGTTTCTTTCAAACATACTATTTCTTTCACTCTATCTGACAAACCTTTATGTAGTTCTTTTTTTTAATGCTGTTCTGCTTGATTTCTTGCTATAGAATTAAAAGAAATGGTTCACCTGTTCTACATCATTGCTAAAAACCCAACCAATCAAACATCTTTGACAAAAGCATATAACTTGTAATTAACCTAAGGGATTGAATGCATGTGAAATTTTCCCTAATTCCAACTCACACACCAAAATGAATTCAGGATCAGGCCTGATTTTCTAGATATGATTCTTTTTCCTATTCTCATTACTGGAGCTCTTCAGTTTGGAACTTAATTAATAGTTTAAATCTGGTCATTGAGATATAAAAGGACTGTATTGGGAACGTCTAATGTTGACTGTGTTTGAATACTGTGGGATTTATCAGACGCATTAAGAAAATCAGCCTACTTTCAAGGAAGCAGTTTAATGGTTATACTAGTCTATATTGGTGAAACACTGGAACAGGTTGCCCAGAGAGGTGGTGGAGGCCCCATCCCTGGAAACATTCAAGACCAGGTTGGACGGGGCTCTGAGCAGCCTGATCTAGTTAGCGGTGTCCCTGCTCCTGCAGGGGGGTTGGACTAGATGACCTCTAGGGGTCCCTTCCAACCCAAAACATTCTATGATTCTATGATTCTATGA
>NW_009258371.1:526114-550845 GCF_000687185.1 Egretta garzetta
TTACAAATCTTGTATTTTGCTTAACATTTGCAATAAATTGGATAAACAGATTTCAACCGATGCCTAAAAAAAAAAAAAAAAAGGTATTTTATTCCAATTTTAGAACTATCATCACCCTTCCTAACATCTCTGATAGGCAATTTCTCCTAATTTAAGCAGAGAGCATTCTACTTCAGGAAAATAGGTTTATATGCTATTGATTATAAAATAAAAGTTTGTGTATGAAAAGAGATTTTGTTCTAAGCATCCAAGACATTGCTTTTTCTTTTCTTTTTCAGATAGTGGACAAGTAAGTAACATAACAGCATATCTGAGATGATCTTGTGCTGCTTATGGCTATATGTAATTTGTCAAAGGATTTTTTAAGTATGAAGTATCACAAAGAACATATGGAAAAGGAGTAGAAATCTGATCCTGTGATTAGAAAATGCAATTAATAATCCAAGTAAAAAGTTGAGACCATTGTATGCTTTGCTGCAAATCCTATGCAAGCATTTTAGATGAATGGGAATTTTAAAAGGTTTTTAAGAAATTCCAAATTAAAAATATTATTTGTCCAATGTATTTCCATGCTGCATCCTTACATTTGTCCTGGTTTCGGTTGGGATAGAGTTAATTTTCTTCATAGTAGCTAGCACAGTGCTGTGTTTTGGATTTAGTACCAGAAGAATGTTGATAACACGCTGATGTTTTCAGCTGTTGCCAAGTAGTGCTCAGACTACTCAAGGACTTTTTTGCGCTTCCCCTGCTTGGCCAGGTGCATAACAAGCTGGGAGTACAGCACAGCTAGGACAGCTAACCCAAACTGACCAAAGAGCTATTCCATACCATATAACGTCATGCTCGGGGGGAGTTAGTCGGTCGGTCAGTCGCAGGGAGACTGCTCTCAGCTCGGGGACTGATCGCGGCTCAGGGACTGCTCGCGGCTCGGGGACTGATCATGGCTCGGGACGGGCTGGGCATCGGTCGGCTGGTGGTGAGCAATTGCATTGTGCATCATTCGTTTTGTATATTCTGTATATTCTGTATATTCTGTTATCATTCTCATTATTACTATTATTATGATTTTCTCTTATTAAACTGTCTTTATCTCAGCCCTCGGTTCTAACCTTTTATTTTCTTCCCGATTCTCTCCCCCATCCCACTGAGGGAGGGGGGGAGTGAACGAGCGGCTACGTGGTGCTGAGTTGCCGGCCGGGGTTAATCATGACACATTAGTCTCTATAATAAAACAGTATGTATGATGAAAATTAGGGAACTACAGATTTTAAAATCCTGTGCAGGAAGCCAAGTGTCATGGTGGTATAACATCAGCCTATTAGGGGCTTGTTTTACACTATGGCTGTGGAACTCATGACACAAGCCATGTTGTACAGCACAGTGACACAATTCATACAAATCCCTTCTTTCTTTCTTTATATCTTTCTTTCTTTTCTAGCACGTTGCTTATCAGAAATGTATTTGCATTCACCCTAAATAAAGACAGTAAAGCTCAAAGCATGTGAAGATAAACACTTTTAATAAGTTACTTTTGCCACATACTTGATATTATTTATCACCTGAAACCAGGTAAAACCACACAAATCCACTATTCACCTCTCATGATTTCTAGTTGAATGTCAGCATGGTATCCTCAGAGGATTCAGATGTACTTTAGCAGCCCTGTAACTGTTACCTGCTTAGTTTTAAGCAAGGGAAAAGGCATTTTAATACTTACAAGCTGTCACTCATATTACTGTAGGACACCATAAATGCAATCATGAATCAGCCAAACTAGAGAAACTAAGTATAATTATTTACAATATAAAAGGATGTTGAAAGTACAAAGTAAACAAACAAAGAAAAGTAAAGGAATTTTGCCTTTTTGGAATCTTGAATGTTAAGTCAATGGTTAAAATATTAAGTATGGCTTTTTCATCTGAGATTTCAGAAAAAAAGCCAAACCTGATGTATCCTATTAACCTACTCTTGCTGTCAGCAACTGGGTCACTCAACATTTGTGCTCGTGTTTAATGAAAGAATAAATAAAATATGTAGTAGTTTTAGATGTGTTTTGAGTGGTTTATAAAACAGAAAAGTTGATTACATTTATCAAAGGCATCCTGACATAGAAAGAGAAGAAATAATACACAGAATCTGCATTAAAACTTTTCAGAATTGTGTTTGCTACAGTATTCTAATACTTAAATCTATAAAACAAAGTCTAACAACTGCAGTAACATTGAACACAGTTTTCATACTTTTCTATTATGAAATGACTGCCTCTAAATTCCAAATATGCATGTAGAACATAATCAATCTAAATGTTATTTAGTAACATTTGATTTTGGAAAGGAAGCCAATTGTCTTCCAGGATCTGACCAGGAAATAATAAAAAAGAAATATTAGTGAAAGTAACTGGACGACCTTGTTCACTAGCTAAGAGTAGGTACTTAAATAGTTGCAAAGCTTTGAAGAATCAAAAGAACAATATTGAGTATAAGAGAAGTAGTGAAAGTGCATTTGAATTAAAAATGGAAAAGATAAATGAAAAAATATCTTTGGATGTTTTGTCTTCAGAAGTCTTATACCCTATCTCATAACTTGCATAAAATACAACAGATCTTTAACCCCTGGCTATTCTGGAGAGACTACCACCAGCCTAGATCACATGGTAATTAGTCTTAGTTTTACAGAAGAAGACTACTTTTACCAAGGTCAACTGTACTATTCCGTACTAAAATGATAACTGTATTGTTTTAGAAGGATGCTAATTTTACACCTAGTTACATCTAATCACTGTCAGACAATACAATAAATATTGTTAAGAGCTATATTACAGAACAGATATGAAAAGGTTAAAACCAGAGCAAAAAGCATTCAAATTTACTAAGCACAATGATTTTGGCAAGTTATTGTTTAATTTTTAAATGTTTCTAAAGTATGGTGTTCTCTACCAAGAACACGTTGAGGGAGAACAAGCTGCAAACTTTCGGTCAGTCCTGCAACAGCACATCATGACTCAGATAAAAAGGTGTTCTCTGTGAATAATGAATTCCTTCTTAGGCATACACACCCTGGTGAGCAGGCAATAAGGCCTTTCAAAACTGTACAAGGTCTTGAAATGGCCTTTGTGAAATAATAATTGTCTTTAAATGATCCTAACATTTAGGAAAACTAATGAATGCATTCACTTATTTTTGAATGTGTGATTGCAAGATATACGTAAGTTATTTATAAGAGTATATTGACATATATGTATAACAACAGGTCACACTAAAAATGCTCTTGAAAAAGTTCTGGTTCTTAATACATTCATCTACAATAAGAGAGAAAATGGTATTACAACGCCACAATTAGCCCGCAGAAGCTGTGTTGCATGAGTTTAGAATTACCTGGTTGTGAAAGGTAAAGATATACTTGTAGAGAAGCAACATCTTCTTTCTTTCAGATTATATTATAACATTCTCTGTTTTGTAACTCTACAGACTACCTTTTCTGACTCATCTACTACAGTCAGCACGCAGCTACTGGGAAATACTGAACTGCGTTACATATTTCCTTCCACTTCTATTTGCTGTGAGTTGCATATTTAGGAGCAATACCAATATATATTTAGAAAAAAATATGGATTAGGAGTGGTTTCCATTTTATTTTACTTAAAATAATTTGTAATAGATCATCAAGAAGGAAAAACTCTGATACTCTCAACAGATGTGTTTTCAAAATGCCTAACTATTCCATGAAGATTTGCTTGATTCAGGTTTCTATCCACAAAATGACAGCACTCCAGAAGAACTAAGTGACTTGAAGAACCTCTAATTTTGGGGACAAAAATCTTTTCATTAACCATGTTTCTGTGCTGTACCAAGATTTTCTGCAGTTCCATTAGGGCTGCTTTCCTAATCACTATTTCTTCAGTAGAAATGACTGCTCGACTTACGCTAGTCTCACTTTCAGTAAGGATATTTTTAGGAACAAGATAAACTTTACCAAAAGAAGGAGGTCCTTTTTCTCCCTAATTTTAAGATTGATTAAGCACAGAATTTTGTGCTGATCATAAGTGGCTAAACTACAACTGCAATAATGCCTGGGTGGAAAAAAAAAGCTCACTTTTTCACAGGGTGCCTCATCAGTTTTAAGTCACAAGAACTGCTTTTTGATTTGAGGTGCAGTTGACTCTGCATAGACATCTGGGCTTTGACCCTTCTGTTGTCATGGAAAGATGTGAACTACTGTCATAACATGCAATTGTTTTGTAATGTGGTTCTTTATCCTCGGCATTTGAACTCAATCCACCATTACATTTCAGGGAGCCAAGTAACTGTCAAGCTAAAAGACTATTCAAACTCCACCAAACTAAACTGGCTTCAAAAATATGGCTTAGAGGTTAAAGTTTTAATATTCTAATTTTAGCTTGCCAAGCTATTGAACTGACAGTTGGTGATAAGAATTTTAATGCATTAATTTAATAATCATGTATTCTTATTAATAATATGAAGTTAATAAAAAAAAGCTTTAACAATTGCCTCCTTTATCTCTAGGAGCACCAAAAGTAAAATATTGCATCTTATTTGCCTATTTCTCCGTTTTCCATCTTTTTCATAAACCCCAACAAATTAATTCTAAATAATGAAGACCTATTGATACTCCTTTTGGGTGTATCTTAATTATCATTGAAAGTGCTGCAGGCATATCCCTGTTCATCCAAGTTTACATGTGGAATCTGAGACAAAGTGAAGTCTAAGGAATATGTTTTATAGCTCTGCACTATCAAAATCTCATCCTTAAGAAGAATTACATGTTGACATTTTCAGGGCTGAAACGGTGCTCACCAAGCAAAGAAAAACAAAGCATTGAATTTCTGGTTAAAAGAAATTGACACATAACAGAAGCAACCTCCATTCAACTTTGAATATGCTTTTTTATTATTATGAAATTTTGATAAATTAATTTCTGTAAGAGAAAATGTTTACACAATTTGGATCTATTTTTTCCATAACATCTGAAATAGCAAAAGTATGGAAGTTGAAAACGATATATCATTTTATATCTGACATAGACCCAGAATTATAAAACTGGTACAAGTCTTAAACAATTCAAACTTTGGTATAAATTTGGTTTGGGTTGGGGTTTTTTTTCTATTTTTTATTTCTCATTGGCTTTTCATTGCTATAGATTCCTCCAAGGAAATTTCTTACATTTGAAAAGGTGATAAGATTTCAGCCTAGGAAATGATAAGAAAATACTTTCATTCAAGATTTGCAATCTTAAAAAAAATGGCAAAAATCTAACTGCAGTGAATCAAGGCTTCTTTAACTGTGAAATATCAATATTAATACTAACTTCACATTTAATTAAAAAGACACTAAGAAATAAATTATATTTGTATTTTTTAGATTTTACTGTACAAATGTGAATTTGTTCTGAGAACATCTTTCTTAATTTGGGTAAAATACATTGCTGCATGAAAACTACTTGTACCTTTACAGTAAGAATAATCAAGTCAAGGGGATAATTTTATTACTTCCAATAAAAATATCTTATATTTTAGCGAACTAAATTAAACAAAAGGATGGCTAGATGACATGATTTAGATCACACTTCAATCTGTTACTGATTTGCAAAGGTAAGGAAAAAAAATCCTTCAAAAGGAAACTCTGTATGAAAATGGATTTTGCTTCTTAGTATTCACTCACATAGACACTGCTTGTGTGAAATCACTTCTGCTTTTAGACCAAGATATAGTACATGACATTATACTTCAATGGTATCACAAAAAAAGGTCACCTGGAAGACTGATCAGAACAAATAGCTGCCTTGTTTAAAAAATAACAGACTCTGAATGGAGTGATCTTTATATATTAAAGTCAGAAATAATTTAGCCTGTTTACTTTGTAAATTCTCCATTTATCAACAAGAACAGAACAAAACAAAGAAGAAGAATCTATGCTATGTCAGTGGTCCTAACTCTGCAATTGATGTATAACATGTAATGACCATTTATACATCCATAGAAAATGAAAAAGTATACAGCTGTATTCTTTTCAGTTTCTAGCACTTTGAAAGGTTTATTTGTATTCATTAAATTCTGGAATGTTAAATTTTTTTGTATAACAAGGATGTACAATTGGAGTTGAAAACTATTCTTCTAGTTTTATTAATGGATTGGTAGAAATATGGAAAAATACTGCAAAATTGTATCTAGCTTAACAAAAGCCATATGATTTCTCACTGAAAGATGAAGGTTTGTATTTCTTAGCAGTAGGGCTCCAGCAGTAACATAAACTTTCAGTTTATAACAAAAAAAAAAAAAATTAAAAAGAATGAGCATGGCTTATTAAGGCTGACTGGCCAAGCAGCTGGAGGTCAGAAATACTGTGAGCCACCAGTCATGATTCTCTGAACTGTGACTAACAGTCATTGGACCCTTCATTATTCAGAACTGTTCTAACACCTAGAAATATGTGACCATCAGTCCTGTTGTATCCGCCCAGGGTCTAAAAGTAAAAATTGAAAATAACCTTATTTTTGATACAAATTCCTAGCTGGGGACTGTTATATAAGAGTTACCAGAGTGTTGCTAAGATCAACAGAAGTCATGATGTAATCTATTAGAGCTCCATAAAAGTTGCTCATCCAGGGAACATTGACAGGACACAGTGACCTCTTAAATCTATCAGCCCTCTCTGTAGTCAGGAAAAGAAAAGCCTTTAGAGATTTGTCATGCTGTGGTGGGAAGGGGGAGGGAAAATTCTGGAAAAAGACTGACAAATAGTTGACAAATAGAACACTGAAATGTGAAAAGATGACAGTATCAGACATTGCTGAGTAACTCATGCTCTACCAATCTAACTACAATAATCACACAGATTTCCAAATGCATAGGAATTTAGGGTTTCTGGAAAATAGGCACTGAGCATGTATGAATCCATATGATGTAAAGTTGATCTGTAAATACAGAACAAATCCAATGCCTCTGTGATTCAGACTTCCTACATATGAAATCAATTGTAGACTTACAATTTTGGAATTTGCCAAGAGACCTAAGAAGACATTTCTCAAGTTTTGTCACACAGACACAACAACAAAGGATATTGTTTTAGCAGTTAAATCTGAAATGACAACTTAGCTGATCAAAGCAATAGATCCACACTAACTTACCACCTCACCACAATGTCCTCAAAGCACAATCAATGACCAGAGGATTAAAAGTGTAAGACTCTTCCAGATTTCCCTGAAAGAGAAAATAAAACATGTTTTATTTTCATTTCTACAGTAACACCCAGTAAATTCTGAAGTGTTCAAGAAACAGAAAAAATTAGTACATTGACAATAAATAACTTTTGCAAACTACTATCATTGAGAGGCAGCAAAATGAAGTGGAATTTGTAGAGTTATTCTGACGCAAAGCAGTCTAGATCAGAAATGGTCAGATATGGTTAGATATTTTCTGATTAAAGTGCTTATGAAACAACAATTGTGTTTTCAACCACATTGTCTTAATTATAAACACTTTCTTGCTATGTCACTGTGCTAGACCAACTCTTTTTCAATGTACTATTTTTGGTGTAAAAATGTAGTTTCATAACCATACTTATGCTATTAGCTCATTGAATACGCTAGAGGTGTTATCAAACCTGCACTACTTGCTCAGGCAATATGTTAATCAGTAAATTACCTTAATAGTTTGTGAAAACAGAACTGTAGCCTTGCCAATAGTAAAGCTATCTCTTCACATATCACAAACCAGTGTCAGTCTCTACCATATGGATGCCCATTCTAGCTCACTTATTTAACTCTTTCTCACTAGAAGTCAGGCTTATAAGTCAGGCTCTATAAACTACGCAAGCCAAAACTGATGAGTGTCAAATACACACTGAATGCAGGAATAATCTTTACAGCATGTATCTGAATGTCACTACAGGAAGATAGAATTAAAAAGCACCTTTCTTTTCAGTTGTGCATATCTCCATATTTTGCTTTTGGATGGGTTTAATTATCCCCTAGCTCTACACTGCTCTGATTTCATAGTATTTGTATCTTGGGAGGAAAATATGACTGGTTTTGTGACAATAGCATTTCTCTCATACAAAGATATTCCTTTCTAAACAAAGTTTTTCTTTAATTTCTTCTTTATCTTATCACAATTTCTTCCCTTTCTGCTTTTGTGGAATGCATTGGCCTGTTGACCCTTCAGGCAAACAACCTATTTTGGCTGCCAGGTACTCTTAAGTTATTTCATCACATGTGAATAAAAGATTGTTTGTGGGGCAAAAAAGCAAATTAAAAAAACCCAAACCCAACAGTTTTCTCATTGTTGCATTAAGCAGGAAATTTCTGCTTTTTGGTGAGACTGACATGGATATTTTCATGCTGTATTAATTTTCTTATTGCTTCACTTGTGCCACCATCATAGGAACTCTTCTCTGTAACATAATGGTTTTGTCCTTTCTTCGTTCTTGTCTTCTAGCTCTAACTTGCCTACTTGTCTTTTCAAGTATCCATCTTTCCCTTCTTGAATTTTATGTACCTTAATATTTTGTATGCTCCCA
This sequence comes from Egretta garzetta, assembly GCF_000687185.1. Lineage (NCBI taxonomy): Eukaryota > Metazoa > Chordata > Aves > Pelecaniformes > Ardeidae > Egretta > Egretta garzetta. The sequence goes on from NW_009258371.1 coordinate 534,649, forward strand.
CCTCTCCACTGTCTTCCATAAATATCCAATTGTTCCATTTTTCCACTCTTCTCTGTTTTAGTGAATAACAGATGGCATAGCCTGACCAGAGTTACTCTACTTTCCTTCTCATCTTTCTTGTACTTCTCAATGGGCCTTGGTAACATATTCACTTTCATTTCTCTTCTTTTGTCTCTGGATTACATGTTCCACTTAAAATACAGTCATGAACAAAACAAGAAAAGCAGCAGATTTTGGTCTTTATACTGCTAGTCTTCAGGTCTTCTCGACTTTATACTGCCAGACTCCTCTCTTTGTTCCAAAACCCCCCCTCCCAATAATATAACTGAAACATATATTGTGACAGTAAAAATGAGGTAATAATGCAGATTCACAAAGACTGTCAGCCTTTTAGTCTTTTGATCGCTCCTTACTTACCGTGGACATTCAGCACACTTTCTAAATGTGCATGGTGTCCACAAAGAAGTTAATTACTCACTATTTAGAAGTTAACCTTAAACTAAGACAAGCAATAATAAAAAAGAAATGTGTTCTGTTACCCAAATATATGATAAGCGTAAGTGACACTGACAAGTATTTTGTACTCTTAGTGGGAGTACTTTCTGTCATTCTGTTGAACAGGATTGTTCTCTGCAATACTTTTCATATTCAGGGATCATATTCTGCAAGCTCAAGAACAGTCCTTCCCAACAAGCAGAAAGTCACAGAAAAATGCCAGGGGGTCTGCATGGACAAACAAAGCACTCTTGGCAATTCAGACGTAAAAAGGGAGTATATGAAAGGTGGAAACAGATAACCTGGGAGGAATACAGAGACACTGTCTAAGCATGCAGAGATGCAGGGAGAAAAATCAAAGCCGAGGCCTTCCAGACTAAGAACTTAATGAAGCACATGACTGAAGACCCATAGTATCACTATAGACTAAGAACTTTCCAATTGTATCTAAGCTAATCACAACTTCGTGAACAAAAAATGGTTTTGAAAATTTCAGGATTTTAAAGTCTGATTTCTCTTCTTTCCAACAGCAAAATAAACTGTGAGGTATTTTGGTCAAACTAAGTCTGGATTTTTCAGTGGAAAATCTCACCCAGATCTACTACAAAACTGAGGTTACACAGAAATTCTACATGTTGCAAATTTATAATCACTACACTGGAAAGAAATATGGACTGGAAAGTTTCTGACCATGTACAACCTCTTTCACAAAGTGAGCTGTACAAAGAATAAAAAGGTCCCTTTTCTATTGTTTATAGTCTAAGGAAGTGAAAGTGGCAAGGTAGAAATATGTAGCCACCTACAAGTCATTTTTCCAGCTACTCTTCAAAGTTAACATTTGTTAGGAAATATGAATTTCTTACTCTCATGTACCCTCAGATTAAATAAAAACAAACCAAACTGATGTATTTTCTATTTTCTTCTTTAAGCTTTGTGGCTGTAGATGTGTATATGGAATTACAGTAAGGTATTTTACAAAATAATTAGCCATTATAAATAGAGTGTTGTGTGTTTGATCCCATAACTGGGTCTCTGGGATGTTCATCAGACTTTGGGTGATGAGCACTATGGCTAACAAAGAAGTTATAATTTGGAGTCTTCCATAAGAAATCTGACCTATTTCTATGCATGGTAAATCATGTTTATACATATAGGGTTTTTTAAGTACTGTTTAACAGGCTGCAATTTGATTCTGACAGCCTAGCCACTCTGAATTCCTTCCCTTTTCCATGTCTGAAAATAAATAGAGGAAGAAGTAGTCCTGAACTGACTAACTTTTATCCCACCCCACTTCACATTCACATTACATGCTTTCTGTGCAGAAGAAAGTGCAGGATGGTTTGAAAATAGATACCAAATTATTATTTAATTATTAAAAATAATTAATTATACCTCTAGATCATCTGCCAAAAGTCTTGGGAGTCTGGGGAGGTCCCTGCTGACTGGAAGCTAGCAGAGGTTATTCTTATTTACAAGAAGGGTGTGAGGGAAGACCCGGGAAACTACAGACCTATTAGTCTAATCTCAGTTCCTGCAAAAATTATGGAGAAGATCATACCAGGTACTATTGAAAGGCATTTAAAGAATAATACAGTCATCAGGCACAGTCAACAGGGTTTCATAAAGGCAAAGTCCTGTTTAACTGATTTGATAACCTTCTATGATAAGGTCATCCACTTAGTGGATGAAGGGAAGGTGGTGGATGTATTTTTTCTGGATTTTAGTAAGGCTTTTTTTGGAGGGTGAGCAAAGGCTGAGGTGAGAGGACACTGAAAGGGGCAGGAAAGGGGATGGCAGGGTCACAAGCAAGGAGGCAGGCGCTGCCTGTGGTATAACAGATAGTGGCTGCTCTTCCTTTGCTTTAAGGGCCATCAACCCCAAAAAGGACATGACTGGACCATGGCACACTCCTGTCCTCAGCCACTCAGCCGGAGAGATTTGCAGCTTTCTACAAGGATATCCACATAAAGATAAGAACTCAAAATAACATCTGACTGGTGCTGTTTTCAAGCTATCAGCTGCTGGCACCAACTCCAGCAATGCAGCGGCCATGTCACAGTCAGCAGCAGGCTGCCAGTGGCACATGTCACTGTACAGTTGGTGACATGGGCAGCTCAGGATGGGTGTCTCCTGGCTGCCAGACAGACCTGGAACTGATAGCCTTGGCCTGAGGCTGAGAGTGCCCTGGGCAGATGTTGCCCATGGTGACCAAGGGTGTTTGCTCCTATTGTTTGTTGATACTGCCCTGTTTTTCACAGCCTCAGGACCAGACAAGGACACAACTAGAAATATAGTGCACTCCCATCCCCTCCTTCCTCAGCCACTCAGCCAGAGATTTCTGCAGCTTTCTACAAAGCCATTGACTTAAGGACAAGCACACACAGCCCCAGTCTGCACCCACACCACAGCCTCACAGGCAGCTGGAAGCTACCCACAGCCATGGACAAGGGGAGCTCCATGACACCCGCCTTCTCTGTACGAAACTTACCTTGAAATAAAGTTTCTATTTATGAACCCATTGACTGGTTTGTGTGGGGTGTCCTGGGAAACCTTTTGGGCCTTTTGTTATGTAACAAGAGTCAGGATTTCTTAAAGCTGGCAGCATGGGTATACCAATGCTAAATGGTATCCCAATACCCATTTGCCTCACTTCCATGCTGACATCTGAGATTATTCTACCTCCCCATCTTAAACCTAACTTGCATAATTCATTGATTCTTCAGTCTGATATCACCAGACAAACAGGGACAGTTTCATGTCGTGAACGTTGTAACCTTTTATAGGTTGCAACCATTTAACTACTACCCAAGAGATAACATATTACTTCAAAATGTGATCCAGTCAACTGAATGTCAAACTGCAAGCAGGATAAAAATATAATGTACTGATGGAATTGAATAACTGCAAATTCATCCTGAATTATCACTTGAAATGTATATCCTTTATTTCTTGTTCTTACAGGAAATAGTATTGTGCGTAAGTTGATTAATCACATTTATTAATTTTTTTTTTTTACAAGTTGGATACTTTTTTTCACTGAACTATAATTTGGAAAAAAGTTAAGATTATAATTCTAAGACACATGTTTGTTTATGCTAACTTTCTCTAAAAGTAAGAAAAACTAAAACTCCAGTGTTTCTATATGTTCGATGAATACAATTACACCTTTCCTGGAATTATAAAACATTTATGTTTACACAAAACTTTTGAACTTGATAACATGCCCCTATTTGTATATTGCTTCCTCACAAAAAATTATATCCACTTTTATTTTGCACAGGAACAACAGGTATATGCCCTCCTTCTCCTTATGCTGTAACCAAGTGGAATACTGTTAATATCTATTTAGTTGTTCATTTCCAAAATTAGTTTTTTTAAATCAGTCAAAGAATTTTTTTCTTACCAATTCATTAAATTTTTTAGCTATTTTCAAAGATATCTTTATATAAATTTTACATTTAAAATTTAAATTTTGCTTTCCATATGATGTAATTTTCTTTATGAAGATAAATATTTCTATATGAAGATAGAAGAAGGCTATTCTACATTTTTTTTATATGAAGACATGATTTTTTGTCAAAACTGTATTGTCTTGAATCACTCTCTAACAGCATGGGTCAGATTTCTCACTAATTCTGATTTAAAATATTTACCGTCATAAAAAAATTATAGTACTAGTTTCAGATTACAAATAGGAAACCAAGTACTTCCAAATATCAGAAGAGTTAAGTTCTGAACTTTTCCCAGGATAGGAAGAGTGGGGTTAAAACCAGCTACTTTTCAAATAGCTTTTTTTTTTTTTTTCCTGCTAGAGTCTGAAGGTAAAGAGATAGACTTGGCAACAAAGACTTTCAGGGTATTTGTTGCAGTGTGATTACATTTAAGAATATGAGGCATCCTGAGGTATGAAAAAAAATTATTACATATTCCAGAGCTGACTCCAGCTTTAATCTATGCTACTAAATTTAGCTCACAATTTCTTAGTAGTGCCAAGTGTCTTTTAAGTCTATATGGGAGCAGGAAAGATATCTTTCAATCTTAGGTGACTAGAATTCAGTGCATTGCAGTCCAAATCCAAACAAAAGAAAAACCATCCCCATAAGCCTGTCTTGAAAGCTACATATACTGCATATTTGAAACTTTACCATCTCCAACTTTCTTGTTATAAGCTCTTAAGAAAAACCAAAATATTTCAGATTCCTTATTCCTATTGGAGGCTGAAAAGGTAAACTGGAAAGATCCCAACTTCATCTCTGAAAAGTGCCAAATATTTCTGAAGTGTTGATTCTCTGTGTGGCTGCCTCTCACCTACTGAGGAAGAATTCATTACGCTGAACTGGTATCTCAGTTTGCAGCATTTTTTTTCCTTGTTAAAAGTAAAGAAATGTAAAGTGGTATAAACTGCAAGGGAAGCATATCAATGGGTTTAGAGCGTTTATTTAATATGATCTTGCAATGCCTTCAAATGTGGTGAAACAAGGTTATATATGACAATGGACTGAGTCAATCATTTTGGAGTCAGGAGTGTTTCAATATCAGCTATATTTCCTACAGTCACACTGGAAACAGAATGAATAGAAATATGCAAATAATAAGGGATATATCTTGTCAGTGCTGGAGGCTGAATGACACCATTCAAGTGACTGCTTTGAATACACATTTTGTTACATTTCAATGCTCTGTTTGTATGGCAGAAATTTCTTAGGCTGACGCTATACAGCAGTTAGCATTTCCTTTATGTATGTAAAAGTATCAATTAAATTTTTTTACTTAAGTTGCTTAATCATTAAGCTGATTAATCATCACATCATAGGAATGCTGATTAAACATTATGAACCTCTAAAATAAGTCCTGAAAAAACAGTGTACTAACCATTGCCCCTTTCTTTAAACACATGCAAATATCAGATACTTTGTGAATTAATCCACTCTTTTATCTGTACCCTTTGTTACTCTGTGTATTTTAGCGGTTTGTTTTGGGTTTGCTTGCTCCAAGTACATGGCCTCTGATAACTTGAAAATTATTAACCTCCCCAGTTCATCACTACTGAAAGACTTTCTTCATGTTAAGAATAATTTCCCCTTCTGTTAATACTGCTGTTTTTCTTCAAGCATTCGTAAAAAAAAAAAAATCAGTACTTCCAACCAAAAGAAGTAAAAATAATACCTAAATATATATTCTAAATATTCTATTTACATAAGTACAGCCCACTTTAAATAGATTAATCTATTGTTATCTTCTTGAAGAGTAATAAACACATTCTGCATACATGTAAAAGAAAGAGGGGAAAAAAGCCTCAAACCAAAGAGAAGACTTATAGGGCTGAGTCCAAAAAAGAGAAATCAGAATAAAGAACATTAAGATGAACCATTGCAAAGTTGTGGTAGTGGGATAAAAGTTTGGTAAGACTAACTTTTTCCTAATTTAGCGGCAGGAGTGCCTTTCACCCCACCCACACACTGTTTTTTTTCTACCCACCTTTCCATGACTCTTTTCTATGCTTACTCAATTTCATTTAATAATTTCACTGTTAGGGCTGATTTAGTTCTCATCCCAGTATCATTAATGACATCAGTATATCAGCATAGCTGTGAGTCTCACAAATGATAAAACCTTAAAAATTGCCAAGATCAACTGTGCAGCTGAATATCATAGGGCAGCTCTGAAAACTCCCAAACCTTGTTTCTAAGTCTGTGTCACACAGTGTTGCAAGCTCTGGAGAGAGAAGTCATGGACCGTGCTGAGAGGCTGCCAGTGAATTTTGGAGACAGACTGTTCTATTAGACTCTGTGTGAGACCGTGGACACCCCTCTCTCGGGTTTGTCCCTGATAAATGGGGATGACAGTCTTCTGCTATGTGAATGACATACCACATAAATAAATTCATTGAAGAATACTGCGAAAGCATGTGAATCCATGTGAATGAATGTTACTCAATTCAATTTGACCTCATTAGGGCTAATTCTTTTGTGGTTGTCCTTTAGTCTTCTTCACAATCACTCTTTTATTGAAATGATGGAAATTGACATTTATTGTATTTCATGCCTTAGGTATGCAAAACTAACAGTTACCAGAGAAAAGAGAGCATGTTCTCCATCATGTTATCGTGCCCTCTCCACTGTCACTCCCCTGACACACAGTCAATGAGTCTAGAGAGCTCAGCACTGCTACTTAAAAACCAAGGGTCTTATATTCTGCAAGTTTACCTCTTTGATGACAGTCCAATGAATGTCACTCCAGCACAGGGGAAGGGGCAGAAGCACATTATTTGGGACTTTTTTTTTTTTGATGGTAACTAGAATATAGATTGTTTTTTCTATAGTGCCAGAAAATGTTCTTAGGAATTTGGAAGTCGCAGTCAGAGACAGAAAAGAGAGCTCATTAACAACTGAACAACCTATTGGGACAAATAAGATTGTAGCCAAGCCAATTTTTTCCCAAGGGAATCTCTGTAAACAGTATGGTCATGCACATAGATATGCCACAGGGTAGCAGATGAGGTCGTAGATGGACTTAGGACTCATGAACAAGAAACCACTTGTGTGCTCTAGAAAAGAAAGACACCTCTACATCTAAAACAAAAAGTAGTGAGAAGAGAAAGAATCAAGTAACTCTGAGTCATAGTCAATGTGGTAGAAACAACCGTCATGCTGAGAGATCCTAAATCTGAGTAACTTCATTTAGATGCTGGAAATTGTTTAATTGCATCAACATAATGCTGTCCATAACATTGGCTATCTTTAGATTTAGACTATAAAAAGTATGTAGAAAACCTCTAAAAACGGAAGCACTGAAAAGGGAACTAGAAGTTGAATCTTCTTGAGACTGGAGGTACTTAGCCTGAATTAGAGTAAGTGTCAGAGAGAAGGCTCAGCATTTCTACTGTTTCACTAAAAAAATGTTTAAAGATATGAAAAACTGTATAAAACTTTGGAGAAAGAGTATATAAAATTTTTATATATACCTAGAATTCTTTATTCATAGTGATCTTTTTTTTCCTGTACAGCTGGAAAATGTTATTTTTTTATTTAGAAAATGTATTTGACAATGAGATTTTACTGTCAAAAGTTGCTTGCTTATTAAGAGAGAATTTTCCTTGCTGATACAATGCTCGCCATCAACAATAACTGATAATCATTCTAAAGATGTGTGAGTACACCAAGAGTGTTTACTGGCATCTTTAGAAAGATGATGAAGTACAAAGTAAGATGCAACATAAGGAGCATGTAAAATATGTATTGCTTAAGTGAAGTTTATAATGTAATATTCCTTATCTAACCATTTGCTTGTATTCAAGAAAGAACATGAGGAGATGTGTCTTTGGCTCCAAAGAATAATGTCCAAGAGAAGGAAAAATAGCCATTCCTCAAATTAAAACATAAGTGTGAATAGTTGTATCAAAATCAAAAATCTTAACATATAGCAAATCGGAAGCCTGATTTAGCTCAATCTGTTTCCTTAGAAAACAAGAATGAAAAGTTTTGGAAAAATGTTAAATAAGCAAGGGAAAACTAAATTTGGTCTCAAGCGGCCAGATAGTATTTCCCATTTCTATAGAGACAGTGGGAAAGGTGACCATAATATAGATGTGCAAGAAGGATACTGAAATAGTTTTTTTTTTGTATTTAATGTGTTTTATAAGAATAAAAGATATTTTGTCCTTAAATATGTTTCTCTGAATACTTTCTTGATCCCACTTTCATGGCCAATCCAGGCCATTCAAGGTCACCTGTGTATTAGTCCAGAAAGCTGGCAACAGATGATGAAGCTAAGAGTTGTATTTGCATTTGGAGATGTGGGGACAGCCCATTAAGACCTGTCACTTGCCTAATCTCATTTTCACCAACAGACTGAAAGAAAGTCTCTCTGTTAGGGTATGGCACAAGCAGGCAGCCTTCCAGGAATGACTTTACAGCCAAGTAAATAAGTGTTTCTCCTCCTGTAAAGTCATTCTCAGTAATATTGCTCTTTAGAGGCAGCACAGCAAAGAATAATGTCAAAAAACATGGCATTGCCCCAATGGGAATGTAGTAGCACAGGAAGCAAAATAAAGGGGTTTCAGGCTGCTGTTTGGTAGGCATTTAAGCTGTAGTAAACAGGCCCCTATGGAGAGATAAAGTGAAAATGTGTTTAACCCTTTTTCACCTATTAAAATGGCATCAGAGTTGTTTTACCTTACATTTGGTATTTTTGACCATTTCTATTCCAATGTTGTTGCAAACCCAAGCTGTAAAAAGAGCTCCTAAATTGTAGGAAAAATATTAGTAGGGCAGATAGTACTGTCCTCCTCTATTAATATGAATGTTAGTAATACTAATATCAGTGTTAGCATTTCTTCTTCAGGAGACTGAATTTCCTGGCAGATTTATCATGGGCTCAGGTGAAAGCAGCAGCCAGGGCTGAACCGGGATGTCAAGGCCTGGGGCAGCCTTTAAAGTCCAGCCAGATGCAGCCCCCTGTCCAGGGCCACTGAGGTCTGGCCAGGGCCTTCTCCACCTCCTACTGCCCTTGACAGGCGTGGGCTGCCCCCATCCTGCCCATCCCCTTGCAGCAGAACACGCCCGGCCCCCTTGGCTCTTTCCCATCCCAGGGGGCTGCACCACATAGTGAGGGCTCTGCCCAACCTGGCGTGTCCCCAGCTCCCAGCTTGTCCACCCAGGGGTGGCCCCATTCACCCAGCCCCTTCCTGAGCCCCAGGCTGCAGGTGGCCTCTGGGCCCTAAGGCCAAGCCATGGCAGAGAGGCCCCACAGCTATGCCAGAAGCTGCCTGGCAGCCCCCACAGCTGGGTGCCATGGGGACAGGACTCACAGCAGTGCCACAGGCCACAGCTAGACACCACGGGCTGTTGCCCTGCAGCTGTGCCAATGTTTTCTCCTATGACTCCCCTAAAGCCAGGTGCAATGGTGCCTGGCTGGGGGCCTGGGGCTGTGCCCAGACCTATAGCTGAGCTGAACATCATCTCATCTTTCCCTCTGGTCCCTGCCACCAGGAACCTCTGGGCCAGCCCTTCTGCCTCCACCCCTGCCACCTCTGGAGCCTCCTCTTGCCCATGTGCCTCACTTTGGCTCCATATCACTGTCCTGGTTCTGTGACTTTGTCACAGCCCCCTGCTCCTGCCCTACCCAGGCCCCAGGCCCCACTCCCCACTCAAAATCAGAACAAATTGAATTTAAAAGTGTTGTTCAGACTTTGTTGAGGTAGAACAATTATTTTCTCCTTGTCAAAAATCTTAGTTGCTAGATATTTTTGTAAAAAGTTCAATTTTCTAAGGTGTTAAAAGTTTGATTTTGGGCTTGCCTCTGCAGTAAATAATTTACCTTAGGCTTTTGCTCAGGTATTTCTGGCATTTGGAAAAATATCACATAATGTTGGGGGAAAAAATATTCATCAACTTGTCTCTTAATTGTTCTATTATTAAAGCACCATAGAATTAATTCCCATAGTAACTTTTTTACAAAGCTTCTAGATCAATGTACGGTCTAGTCTGTAAGCTTTCTAAAGTGGAAACTGTTTATACACTTTTTTTCTCAAACAATCATAGAATCATAGAATACCAGGTGGAAGGGACCTCAAGGATCATCTCATCTAACCTTTCTAGGCAAGAACACAATCTAGACAAGATGGCCCAGCACCCTGTCCAGCTGCATCTTGAAAGTGTCCAGTGTGGCAGTGTCAACCACATCCCTGGGGAGATTATTCCAATGGCTGACTGTTCTCATTGTGAAAAATTTTCCTCCCGTGTCCAATCGGAATCTCCCTGAGAATAACTTGTATCCATCACCTCTTGTCCTCTTCATGTGACTCGTTGTAAAAAGGGAGTCTCCATCTTCTATGCAGCCACCCTTTAAATACTGGTACATGGTGATGAGATCCCCTTTAAACCTCCTTTTCTCAAGGCTGAACAAACCCAGTTCTCTCAGCCTATCCTCGTATGCCAGGCTTCCCAGTACTTTGATCATCCTGGTGGCCTTTCTCTGGAGCCCCTCCAGCCTGCCCACATCTTTTTTGTACAGCGGGGACCAGAACTGAACACAGTATTCTGGGTGTGGCCTGACAAGCACTGAGTAGCGTAGGATAATGACTTATTAGCAAGCACGGATGACAAAAAAAGCGAACCCAACTTTTTAATGTGAGCTAACTTACTGTGCTTTGGAGACAACTGCAGTAGTGACAATGCTCTCTGCTTGCAATAAAGCTAAAAGGTGTTCTTTTATAAGACCCAGAAATCTTCTTTGTATTCCCATCTTCTCACATCATCTCACAACAGCATCCTGTATCTCTAACCCTTTCTGAATATAACACATTTCTACAGGCAGTTGATACAGGTGATCTTAGACCATAAGCAATAGCAAATGGAGATTAAAAACAAAAGGACCAGGAATCCTCCAAAGTCTTCTGAAAAGTTGTGGCAAGCAAAGCACATTTTTCTTTATGGAAATTAAAAATAAAAATTTAAAAAAAATAAAACTAACAAGTAAACAGTAATTTTCATGTTACAAAAAGGTATAAAGTTAGAAAATATTCTGTGGTTGCTAGTGCACTTTTAGTGATTCCTTTCACCTGGTATCCATTCTGCATACAACATAGATAAGAAATTGGCTGTCATCAAGTAATTGAAAGCTCTTTCATAGTACTTTTCCACAACTTTTTGTTTTCTAATGTAAGTCCTTTAATCACATTTGCTAAAAAGATGCAATATACTTCTAGGTTAGAAGCAAAATAAAAACTCCTTGGCAGATAAAATGCTTTGTAGTATTAACTGTCATGTTGAAATCTGGATTATAGTAGCCTTGATTTGAAGTAAGCACAACATTTTTTACCTCATATTTGTCACCTAAGAAACTCAGAATAGGTTAAGATTCTTACAGACTTCTGTTTCATTAGCCAGGTTTACTTACAAGTTCTTTGTATATCAAGAACCAAGGAAATTGGCAGCAGTGGCAGTATTATACATATAATCCCTTGATTATATATGTAGGTTTGATCATGCTTCTCATGTATGACAATAATTTAATTGTAGTCAGCTACATCTGGATCCTAAAAAGTCTTATTGATGTATTAAGGCATAGTTAAACAAGGAGTTTCCACTGCAGAGGAATTACTTGCATGATGAACTTAAGCCCATGCATAGCTGAGTAAGATGTAGGGTAGAGCCACAGGCAATTGCTATCTCAGTAGTTGCACTGATTTTTCAGAAGGGGGAGAAAAAAAAATCCCTATAGAACTTTTTTTTTTTTTTTAAGGCAGGTTTAAAATAAAATCCATCCATTATTTATACCAAGCTGCAGCATACACTGCATTTGAGTTAATTGGCTTCTTTCTAAATATCTATTTGAACGTGTTCGTCGAACAGGAGTATATTGTGATCGTTTGTGACTAGAGAAGAATGTCTGAGCAAGGCTCTACTTTAGGGAGCTTGTGTGTATCCTGTCCAATACCACTTATACTACAAACGTGTCAAGTAAGCAGAATAGCTCAGAATGACAAGTCCACTGCAAGAAAACCCTTACAGATGCTGAGTAAAAGCCAGACTAGTTTTAGGTTCTTGCAGCTGCAATATTAACTTAAGTATTGCAGCCTTGTCACCTAAATGCAGATTAACTGCAACTTGAATCGACCTTCATTTATCTCAATTATCAATACAAAGAACTAATTATGATGTAGGAATTAGATATCTCTTGTCTCGGCTAATTTCAGATGACTTAGTGATACCTGTTGTGCTTGGTCTTCTTGAAAATTAAAACTGAAAAAGAATAGCCTGTGCAAACAATTCAGCCATCAGCTGGAAAAAAAAAATCTTAACAGGAGTTTCTGCTTAGGGCAATTCAAATTTTTAGTCATAGTTGGGGTATGTGGAGAGTTACTGCCATCTGGTGGAAGGATTCCTTTCCTGATTCAACTTTAAAATCAACAAAAGTGATTTTTTTTCATGAGTAAAGTAATGAAAGATTAAAACTCATTCCATTGCTGAAATTTAGGTGCATAACATCTGTGTAACCATCTAAATGTTCATTATTCTAATGGTATCAAGATTGTAAAATTATGAAAATATGGATCTAAATCTCCTTGCAATCCAATGTCTGAATAGGGGACTGGGTAACTAAACCAGTTTGGTAAATATGAACTATACCACATAAATCCTCCCAAAAGTGGGACATTAGAAGATGCAAAGGGAGGGGGAAATTAAAGACAAAGAGGTGTCTGTGGACAAGCATTTTTTTAATTTCAATGTTTCGTTATGAATATATGTAAGTATTAGTTTAGGAAAAAAATTTAAAAAGGCACATGTTATGGAAAGATAGCAGGGACCTCAGTGAATAGCCAGCTTTCTGTAAGAGCTGGTAGTTCCAGAAAAGAAAAAAAAACAAAAAAACAAACCACCAAACAACCAAACAGCAGCAACAACAACAAAAAAAAACCAAACCACACATTCATTTTGTCCTCCTACTAGGAGATCTCTTTTTAGGTCACAAAATTCACATCAGTAGTTATCACTACAAAATCATATTGATGCTGAATGTAGCATAAGCAATAATACGTAGCTTACACAGCATTGGACATTTTTGAAGAGATTTTCTGTCTTCATTCTCAGTTCTGTATGCATAGGGCCAAATCCAGACAACACTGACTTCTCCTTTCCAGCTAAGGTCTTTTAAACATCAATTTTGTATCAGCCTGCTGAAGATTTCAAGACAGCTAAGTTCGATGTTGAATGGTTCAGACTGAACTGTGATGTGAACATCAGTACCCAGTCTAGCACATTTGCAAGTCTAAACTAGAATGCCTATAGACATATATATTCTACCACAAAAGAGAGAAGATTTCATGGTTGGTATCTATTTGCTGTCTTGAGGCTAGCAGAACTCTGTTAATATTTTCATTACATTAACCTATTTTTATTTGCTTAGAAATTAATGAAACTCGTAAGAAATTGCAATGAAGGACAGAGTGGAAATGGGATCAGCTAGGATGAGGAAATCAAGCCAGTTGAACCACTTGGAAATATTGAGATGGGACAAAGAGGTACAGTGTGTAATGATTGGCTAGCTAAAGAAGAAAGAATATAAATACACAGTTGAAGGGTGTGGTGAGAGGGAACTATGATTACATAGTCAAAAGATAAATTAATTTCAGGCTATAATGCTGTAATAATTGCTGTACCAAGAAAAATTACACTAAATTATATCATAATTCAAACTGCATGGTGAAGCATTTACTACCGCCTGGGTTGGGGTTTTACATTTCATGTCTTTTCAATCTCATCATGTTGACCACTTCTAGGCTGCAAATTGAGGACATGTGCTGGGAGATCTCTTTTTAAATGCACACAAACTCACACCTCCTCCCATTTTGTCAACTTATTCTGAAGAGCAAGAGCAATGTGTTTTCCCTCTGCATGAGCTAGGTTCTGGAAAGTCCAAAATTTGCTGTTATTTCTCCATGGTTGGCAACTTCCTGTGCACTGAATGTATATATTCCATCTTCTCATGCCTCTACGTGGCCACACAAGCTTTTTCGAGGTGTTATTTGGATAATTGCAGAGAAAAGCATTTCTCAAGAAGTGGGATGCATCCTAATATGAAGAAATGTGGGACAATAAAGCTCAAAGAGTATACAAGCTACCCTGAAGCAATTGCACTAATGTCAGTGTGATACTGTGCTTGGGCTAACTAGGAAGGCATGAAAAGCAGAGATAACCTGTATCGAGGGAGCATAGGAAGATGTGTGAAAAATGAGGTAAAGAAACTTATGTGTAACCTTTATGATCAAAATTCCTATATTCAGGATAAGTTGTTAACCTTAATTGTAACTATATTTTTCTGAAGTCTAGAAGACCTAAGAAGAGATTAAATGTCAGAGGTACACTCAGATTCAACACATGCATAGACAAATCTTAAACAAACCTTTTGTCTAGAAATGTCAAATGATCAATGGCTTTTGAAAAACACCTCTGTAACCTTCTTTAACACTACAGTGAATCTGTGACACACTTTTGCAAGAAATTGAGAAACTCACGGAATCAGTATGGACAAAGTCATTCCTTGTAAATAAAAGCAAAAAATGTGCAAGACAGGTTCAATCTATTATAGAATAAATGAATTGTCACTCTGTAAAATAACTTTTCGTTTAGTTCCTGTGTCCAATATATTCTGAAAAGTGCCTAGACCTGTTAGGAAAACATGCATGGGTTAGAAAAACAACACAAAAATTAAGAAATAGCATTACTAATGTGTTTTCCTTAAATTAAAAAAAAAAAAAATAAAAATGGGTTTACTCTCATGAGCTGCTTCTTCCCCTAAAGGAGATGCACATCTAAACAGCGTATCTTTCACTGTTCCTTACTTCTTAATAAAGTAGAACCAGTATTTTGTATTACTTTGCCTCTGTAAAGTAACTTCCTTCTATTTACACTGAGATTTCCTATACACATCTTAGTCATCTTTCAATAGGACTTAAGAGAACAAGGCAAACTTGATGACTTGTTAAAGCCACTAGTCTGTGCTGTTGTATAAGAAGTCTATATTATAGGCAATTTCTTAAAAATACAATTGTACTTGGTTTTATAAGCAAGTTTTGTACTTTTAAATAATACGTACTTAATATTTGGGCTCTGAATTAAGTTTTAGCTTTTATTTTCCCAACAGCTTCTATATCATGACAATATTGAATTAGAAAGTTTATCACATGCAAAGTATCAAATATGTTTTAGTTCTCCTTTGACCTTTTTCTGGAAATAAAAAAATGTATTATGTTAACTGAGGTATTAAAACTTTAAGCTTTCAAGACGTAAGTATTCTCTCTAACAATTAAAATAATAAAATGATATTTTTTTCTAATATAAATGTTAATGCAGAAGAAAGAAAGAAAAAAAAGGAGAGTGAACAACTGCTAACAGAACTAATTTGTTTGTGAATGTTATATGCAGTCTACGCTTAAGTAGTCTTTGTAGACTACTTAATGATTATGGATAAGGATTAAGCTAAAGCTTCAAAAGGGTGTTAATGCTATTTGGAAATTATCTTCCACTATAATACACAGGTTTTCAGGGGCAGGGGAAAATAAAAAAAGTCCCCAAAGGACATGCCTAGTACATTTTATTGGCATCAACCTCATCCCAGAGGTAAAAACATTATTGCAACCCTTATAGTACTAACATATTTGTAAGAGATTTTTTGTGTGCATGTCTGTTTTCAAAAACTTTAAACTGATTCTTGATGTGTTTTAACAGCAGCTTTATAATGGATATTATAAAATATTTTTGTTAATATGACTTTTGACTTCACTCTTTCTTTTTCTCCATATGGACTCTATTAGAAAATAAGACACCATAAAAAAAGTTATAAATCTGAAATAAATTTTATTCTTCTCATTTAAAAACATGAATTTTATATTCTACCATAAGGTAAAATCTTTGCTAATGACACCTGTAAGCAACTTCACAGAAGGATGACCTGCAGCTGTTTTCTATTATTATGTCCTCCACTCAATCAGCAGATAAAGATAATCCTTTCTTGATGCAATGGATTTTATGTCTACAATATTTATACTCTATAAACCTTTTCATTTCCCCTGTAAGTTACCTTTGCCTGTGACAAATATAATTCTTAGCATATAACAGAAGCATTTTATTTATGTTTTAATTTTTAGTTGTGAAAGAATCAAAAGTAAATATAGCCTTTAAGATAGTAATCCCAACAAAT
>NW_009258371.1:550871-572025 GCF_000687185.1 Egretta garzetta
AGGACAATTTGACTTTTCGAATTTTCATTCATGTGTCATAGAAACATAATATCACAGTAAGTCTATAATCCTGGACTGTCTATCTAGTCAAATTTTATACACTGTACAATTCCCATATTTTTTTCCAGAACTACAGCCCTTCCTGTCACACAGAGCCTTGCCTTTAGCACTTTAATAAGCTCAAATTACAGGCAAAGAATCTAAAGCATTTTGCAGATAATAAGCAGATCAAATATTCATGAAAATGGATAATTCAGTTTTAAATATCCATGGACAGTTTGTTTCCATGGATGTTTTACTACCCATACATTGCTGAACATGGTGTGAGCTGGAGAAGTGTTTAATCATTGTAGAGCAGGAAAATGTGATTTTGAGTGTCGGTATAAACTCAACTTGCATATAATTTGGATACTGTCAGCTATATAGCAGCCTTACCCACATACTACACATATAGGAAGTGCATTTAATTTCAAAAAAATCTAAAATTAAGCAATCCATTAATTTTTCTGTGTGCTTAATTGCTCATTATAATTATAGTTACCATTCACAGGACTGAATTTCAAACACATTTATTATAAGGTTTTGATTGATACAGACAATCTAAAGGAGAAGACAAAAGCACAACTCCCAACATATGTCTTGCCCTGCACCAATTTTATGGCAGAAATTCCTACTGTCTGTAAATATTCCATTTCCAGTTCAGGGCATCAAGGAGAAATGTTAGTGCACGGGGAGGTTTAGCTACATGAGTACCATTAACTTTAAATGTGTCATGCTGGAAATATTCTCTGTTTTCTTTGAATCCATACATATATGCTCTAGTCACACCCATGTGGAAGACTCAATTCCCAGGTTTGCAAGGCAGCATTCACAGTCCTTTATCCCTGCAAATGCTATTGAAATAAATTGGATTTCTGAACCATAATAATGGCACACTGATCTGAATACAAGTGTGTTATCACAAATGAAGAGCACATTTATTTATTTTTTTTAAGTATTTTTAAAATTAAATAGTTAAAATTGGATAGTGCATTGACTAGAATGCTATTCACTCTCAGGTAGTTTGATTGTTAAATTTTTGAAGACTTAGTTGTAAGTGTGACAAGGAGTATGTTTTTTGTAGCTTACTACAAGAAAGTTAAATCCACCACTGGAGTGGACCTGAAATAGGGCACAAAAGTAACAGAAAAGGTTTCATATTACACAGGGAGAAGGCCAGGTTTGCACACTATATTCTATGGGAGCTAAAAAAATTTGATGGCTTCAATCAAGCATTCTGACTTGCTTAGTCTCAAAATTAAACTGCTTACATTAGTGAAATTAGTCCTACAGAGAGTATCTTTACTTTCACTTTCATGTGCATGTGGTCATTGGCTTACAGAAATATGTACTCTGGGTTTATGGAAAAATGGCAAACAGGTGGTAAGAAGACATCCATGAACTGAATTCTTCATCATCAATGAACCTATTTTTTTTTATTTTGTCAAATATTCAAGCTATACTGTATTGGGTTTGCATGGCAAGGTTTTGGTAGCAGGGGAGCCACAGGGGTAGCTTCTGTGAGAAGCTGCTAGAAGCTTCCCCCATGTCTTATAGACCCAGTGTCAGCTGGCTCAAAGATGGACCCGTCACTGGCCAAAGCTGAGCCCATGAGCAACAGTGGTAGCACCTCTGTGTTAATGTATTTAAGCAGGTGAAAAAACTGCTGTGCAACTGCAACTGTGGTCAGAGAGAGGGGTGAGAATATGTGAGAGGAACAACTCTGCAGACACCAAGGTCAGTGACACTAAGGAGGGGGAGGAGGTGCTCCAGACACCAGAGCAGAGGTTCCCCTGCAGCCTGTAGTGAAGACCATGGTAAGGCAGGCTGTCCCCCTGCAGCCCATGGAGGTTAAGAATGCAGCAGATCCTGTGGAGGGCCCCATGCTGGAGCATGTGAATGCACTCTATGGAGGCTGTGACCCTGTGGGAAGCCTGCGCTGGAGCAGGCACCTGGCAGGACCTGTGGACCCATGAAGAGAGGAGCCCATGCTGGAGCAGGTTTGCTGGCAGGAATTGCAAACCCGAATGGGAAGCCCACAATGGAGCAGTCTGTTCCTGAGGGACTGTATCCTGTGGAAAGGATCCACACTGGAACATTTAATGAAGAACTGCAGCCCACAGTAAGGACTCACGTTGGAGAAGTTAATGGAGGCCTGTCTCCTGTGAGAAGGACACCATGTTGGAGCAGGGGAAGAGTGTGAGGAGGAAGGGGTAGCAGAGACAATGTTTGATGAACTGACTACAATCCCCATTCCTGTCCCCCTGTGCCTCTTGTGGAGAATAGGTAGAGAAAAGGGGAGTGAAATTGAGACCAGGAAGAAGGGATGGGTGGGTGGAAGGTGTTTTTAAGATTTGGGTTAATTTCTCATTACACTACTCTGATTTGATTGGCAATAAATTAAATTAATTTCCCCAAGCTGAACCTGGTTTGCCCATGATGGTAATCGGTGAGTCATTTCTTCCTGTCCTTATCTTAACCCGCAAGCCTTTCATTATATTTTATCTCCTCTGTCCAACTGAGGAGGGGAGTGATAGAGTGGCTTGGTGGGCACCTGACATCCAGCCAAGCTCAACCCAACACACTATACGTACAGCCACCCTTTTCAAAGGGCTTAGATGTTTTTTTAACACCCTTATTGAAAGGCTTAAACACTAGAGTTTTATTGAATGGGAGACTCACAAGGTGTGAAGTTACTGGATCTCTAAAGGCTCAGCACACTAAGGTCTTAGACCCTTCAGTTTCCTCTGGAGTAAATGAGAGTATAAGGCTTTCAATTCTGTATGAGGTCAGGACCTACAGTCCTGTAGTGGAGCAAAGTAAGAACTGGTTATTAGAACACCAATTTTGTTTGCCTTGACAATCTGTGTAATCCTAAATGAAACTAAATTACAGATGTGTGCTTCTAAGTAATCTGCTGTATGATAATAAAGTATTACATGCAAAATATGCCAAAAGCCCAGGCAGATTTTATGCAAGCAGATTATACCAGTTACAGGTTTGCTATATGCTGATCACACTTTAAGTCATGTGACAGTAATGTACATCAGCTATCTCAGGTAGTAAAATTCATTCATTTAAAACAATAGTCTTAATTTCAAGATATATGCCAAAATTCATGTAGAGGCAGCCCAGAACATTGTCCATGGTAGTAACTGTACGAATTATAATGTAGGAGAATATGAATATACATATAATGCATTAATTTTCATGGATTTTCTCACCAGTGTAACAAATTAGCTTCCTGCATTCTGTACCTGTAAAAGTGAGACTGACAGGCATTTTCTAACATTTCTTGAATGAAGATTAGCAATGTTAAATTTCAATTCCAATTCTTAGCCTTCAAACTGTTTAGAAACCAAAGAGCATATTGAGAGCGCCAGTAAGTGACCCTGCATCAGCTGAATTTCTCCTGGCTGACTCAAGTCATTTCTCTACCTGTCCAAGGCCTCTTTCCCACTGCACAGACAGAGGCAGGGTCCTAATAAATTTACATTGTATTTTATTGAAAGAGACCATAATATCACTTTTAACAAATTCTTTACTACTGACTTTTGACCTTCAAGGCTCATGACTAGCAATGAGAAGTAATGAAATCCATAATGCAGTGGCATAATAAGGTGACCTGACACTATCCAGATTTTTCTACCACCAGGTACCATGCTGTGTAGGCTGCTGCGTTTGTGCATTGCTTTTTTTACTCCAACACTGAGCTGCTTATTTCTCTAGGTTTCTTATTCTGTGTTTACTAAACTGCTCTTTTTGAATCAAATCCATTATAGGTAACCCTACACACATGCATGCCTCTGCATATCCGCTGCTAGTTCCCAACTCTTGATGATTAATTGCTAAAGTTTAGCAGTTTTTTTAATATATTCAAAATCAGTTGTGTGTCTTTCACAACGCTCCAAGACCAGGGAACAGGAAAAAAATAATTCTGGCCATGAGGATGCACATGTGTAGTTTATTATGGTACTCTGTCCTCAAGTCTCATTAGTGAAAAGATCCTCCCTTTCCACTGAACCTCCTACTCCATTAACCTGTGTTTTATTTCCTTGTTTTATTACAAAAATTAAAATAAGAAAGTATATTTTAGTTATTACTCAAATGTGAAAGAGATTCATTAAAATAATTTCTGTAAAGTAACAGATTTTACAAGGTTTCTCAAAGAAACAATATACACAATAGATGTAATATTTGTTTAAAATAGTAACCACAATATAATCCAGAAAAGAAAACAAAAGCCATAGGGAGAACCACAGCAACAGGAAACTGATGAAAAAAATCAAATCAGTGAAAGGCAGAAATGGATATAAAATACTGGCCTCAGTGACAAAAGGCAAAATTACTATATGTTTTGCTGATACCAAGATTCCAAATTTGCCTTCTGGAAGCTGCTGTTAGGAAGCTTTCCCCAAAGGACTGAAATGTATGAGGAATGGTGCAACTTTGGTGTCAGGAGCTAGAATGGACAGACACAGCTTTAGGGTTGAAGTCTTAGAACTAGGAGACTTTTATGTCATTGCAGTTGTTTAGTATGTCTCCAAAAAAAAAAAAAAAAAAAAAAGAGTTTATCTTGGGTAGATCAGGAAAATGCATTCTTCCAACTGTGGCGGTGCCTGTACAGGGAAATAGCTGCCTGACCAATCCCTAGAACAGGTGCGAAGCAGCAGTTGCATAGTTGGCAGTAATATAATGCCTACATCTTGTTTGTTATTTCAGCTCTATGCAGAATAATAAATTATGCCAATGTTCCAGTGTTCTATGCTTTTTTTTTCCTTTTTTTATCAGAGAAACATTGCTCTCATTTTTCTGCACAGGTTAAATAAAATTTGGAATAAGAAATCCTCAGCATATAGAAACTGACCTTGCACTTGTGGCAATTAAAGTCTGCTGTGGTTTGGGTCCCTACAGGGTAGATCAAGATTAAATTCTTCCTTTATCACTAGTGTTCTTTTCTATTATAGCTGTGTGCACAGTGTAGACCTGATACAGCACTGAATACTGAAGCCTTGGTAACATTAATAGTATTAGAGTCTGGTGGTTAATGACTTCTAAATCTCCTGCAATATTAATTCCTTTTCCCCTCCTTGACTCCTTTTTATCCATTTGTCCCAGCTTCTTAAGCTATTGTTTTAACTGCTTACCTTCTTTTAATCAGGATGTAGTGAAGAATGCTTGCCCTTTCTTACTAATATGTGTGTGATGTGCCCAGAATACGCAAGACCTGGTAACAAATCTACAAAGATTACTTTGTCGATAGAGAGAATACCCAGCACATACACCACGGACAAAGAATGCTTAATACAAAATCTCTTGCTTCGTGAAGAGAATAATGGAAGAACACAAACAGCCATGATCATTTATTTCCCTAGTTAACAGTCTCAGGATGATAAAATAATTTTGGTTGGAAGGGACTTTGGGAGGTCTTTAACCCCACTTCCTGTTCATAGCAGGGTTGATCCTTAATTAAAACAAGGTTGCTCAGGACTTTGTCCAGCTGGGTCTTGAAAAGCTCCAAGGATGGAACTAGCTCAATGCCTCTGAGAACCTGTTTCACTCCTGGGCTATCCTCCTGGAGAAAAGGCTTCTCCTAACCTCCAGCCTGAGTCTCTTGTGTTTCAGCTTGTGCCTCTGCCTTTCAAACTACCTCCATGCACCACTGTGAAAAGCCCAGCTGCATCTCCTCCATCCCCTCCTGTCGGTGCTTGGGATGACAGTGGGTGCCCCTGAAGCCATCCTTTCTCCCAGCTGAACCAGTCCTGGTCCCATAGCCTCTCCTTGCAGGGCAAGGGCTCTGGACCTCAGCATCTCAGTGGCATCCCCTGAACCCACTCCAGTTTGTCCATGTTCTTCCCATATTTAAGGGTCAAAACTGAATGTAATATCTAGATGTAGTCTAATGAATGTGGCGTAGAAGAGGATAATCCCTCCCCTTGATGTCCTGGCTCTGCCCCTCTTCCTAAAGCTCAGTATACTGTTGTACTTTGTTGCCGGGGTGCACTGTAGACTTCATATTGTTATATTACAGCCATAGCTTAAAAATATTATTGTGGATGTCTTAATAAAACTTTTCCATTGCATTCTTGTTTTCTTGAAAACATGTAAGTCAATACTTGTGATACACTAAGAAATTTTAATCACTTTTCTGCACTGTCAGTGACACTGCAATTTTCTTTCCTTATGCCAAGGGACACCATATTACTTCTACATCACAAACTCCATAATCCTTCTCTAAATATTAAGTTATAGTGATCTTTACTCTCCTATATCAGTTGTACTATTTCACATTGATCTACTTCACTGTTACAAAATCATCCCTTTTTCCCATGCAAGATTATAGGTACCCTGAACTATTTTCCAGTTACCGTAAACTTGCAAAGTCATGTCATTATAACTACTTGCTTTGATATTTTTAATATCAGTAGTGATTATCATATAAAAAGCCAATCTCATCATGTTATGGTCATTTGCCACTCAATAAAATGACCAAAATCAATAGCGCCTGTTAAAATCTTGAACCAAAAAAAACCAAACCCCAAAACCCCAAACCCAAACCCAACCACGTAAAAAAGTTTTTAAAAGTTAAGAAAAAAAACCCACCATAGCTGTATAAATCTGAAGATTCACTACAACCACCTGTAAGACCACTGCTTTATAAGCTGTTAAGAATAGAGCAAAAATTGAAATAAATTCTGGAGCAGAGATAGCATGTACTGTACATCTGTCTACAGGCAGAGAAATACAGATAATCTCTGTTTTTCACAGAAATCAGGTATAATTATATTTTAAAAAGAACACACAAAAATTGAAGCCAAAAAGCCAGATTATTTAGGATCTAGTATATTTTCCAGTGAAGGTTCTATTACCTAAGTATGAATTTTATAAGGATATTCACCTAACCAGCACAGTACCCAAGTTACATCAGAGAGTAAACCAGTGTTTAGTATAACATCCTTGATTCTGACAGCTGAAAGATACTGTTTTCCAAGCACATTTTGAACAATCACTTTAGAGCAAAATGTTTCACCTCATCATAGTTTCCAATGTTTTTTCTTCTCTTCTGAAGACAGACATGAAAACATGACTTTATATCAGATGTTTTGTAATCTTCTTTTTAGATGCCGTTTACAGAGTTTGATAATGTTGGTTTAAATTGACTTATAATCTTTAAAAATAGTACAGGATCTTTGTAAAGAGAATTTGGATCAGTTTTATTTTTCTTTCCCTTTTATCTGGTTTACTCAAACAATTCACCTTAAAATTTATACAGATTCATCATTGTGGAACAGAATGCTATGTCTCAAAGAATTTCTATTAAATTACCCCTGTGGATTCTTCTGAAACTGACACTGAAATGTAAGCAAACTGATGTCACAAACATCCTGAAATGGTGATGTATGTGTGTGAAAGAATGCTCATTAAATACTGGACATACTCTCTGTGCATTTTGGTACTATCAGAGGACACTCATGACTTTATTAAGTACACGGGTAAGAAAACCCCCAAATATTAGACTGAATACTCGTGAAAGTGTTTCAAGCATGAGTAGACATCAGCACTGAAGATGAACAAGCTTTATTGCTTTATCATGTAGTACTATTTCTCCCAAATATTTTTAGCATCCATAACATTTTCATTTATACTTCAAATCATCTGTATCTGCCATAAAACTACTCTGAGATGTATGTGTGAAAATAGTCTCTATTTTTTTTAGGCTTATGGACTCTGTGTGTAGAAAATTCTGTGGGGAAGGGCTATTTTCAGAAAACTGTCTAGCTGTTTGAAAGATGCAAGTGTGCTGAGCCTTGGGACAATAAGGCAAGTAGAAAAATGTGATTCCATCAAAAAGTTATTGAAGAAAAGGTTAGTTATTATCCCCTTTGTCATTTAACAATCCCTTTGATCCAATATGTTGCTATGTGGGCATAAGGGTCTGTCCATGCAGATTCTATTTCAGGAATCTTAAAAAAATTGTGGAGAAGCTTCAGGAAGTTCAGTCCTATAGTTTTCATCTAAGCAAAACCAACACTGAAATTGACTGGAGGATGTGGATCTAAGAATTTAGTGGTTTAATTATTCTTATTTAGCCCATGATTTTTTAAAAGGACAATGTGGATTAATAAACATTTGCTAATGGTAGAGCCACTTAAAGGGAAAGTAATTAAAACATGTGTGATCTTGCAAAATGCCATGAATTTCAGAGGAAGTAGGGAAAAGTTCCTTCTTCATTCAAGATTTATGGATGTTGGCAATGCAAAAAAGCACATTTCACCATGAAGAGAGTTACAGTTTTAAGCAAATAATGGAAATTATTAATGAAACATGCAATGTTCTTGCAATATTAGAGGCAGTCTGGAGAAGTTTTTCCAGGCAGAACTAGCTTCTCAAAATGTTGTAAACTATTCACAAAGTGGCATACAGAATTTCAGAGTATAATAAAACAACATGTAAGGCCAAATTGTGCCACTTCATGGATCCACTCTTGTAAGTGTGAAATTTTTGCATATGTCTGTAGTATACAAGGGCAGTGTAAATGACATAAGCTATTTTTGTCTTTCAGAGTATATACAGAGGTGTTGATTGATTTGCTTGTGGGTTTTGACACATTCTACAACCTAAAAGAGGTTGATAGTTTAGAAACCTGTGTCATTATTTCTTTATTGATCACATAGATTTTTGACCATTTTCTTTGTTTTAATAATTCTGTCCCTCATTCTTAGAATGAGTGGAAGAAGGAAAGCTCATCCAGACAGTTATAATTTCCTCTAAAATAATAAAAGAGTGAAGTTATTTTCTCAGTTTTGCTTTAACTAGGTATCAGAAGAGGAAGTGATGGCATATTCAGCAGCTAATCTACTCACTAATATTCCAGATGTTTCAGTTCAAAAATGAAGTGTCATGACAATATCACACCTTTAAAAAGAACAGTCATCACCATCATCAGAAAGGACAGGTATTGCAGGAATAAAAAATCCCATCTGGGGGCCTAGAGAAAATAAAACAAGGAAGGACACCCAACTTCATACTCCCAGCATCGCTTCAGGAACTGGCTGACAGCAAAATGCCAGAGTTAAGTAGTCAAAGATGGAAAATTTGAAGGTGTACCATCTGTGCAAACACTTAACCCTTGGGCTACCAGATAAATAAGATCTCTTCCAAACAGCCAGTGCAGCAGACTCAAAACTTTCCTTTCTCTTTTCTTAAATTTTGATGTTTATCAGACTGGATGATGTTAGCAGGGCCTTAACAGAAAACAGTCAAAAATTCTAGGTATACAGCCTCGTTATGGACTCTCTTCCTTTTTTTTCTGAACCACCTCAGCATTTTATTACCATCAGCAGATTTTAGATAAATATTTTTTGGGCTAGCACTTTAAAGAAAAAAAAAAAACCCTATCAGTTTTACTAGTAATTATTTTTTTTTCACATCTGACTAACAGATAAAATTGTGAAATCTATACTCATGTACCAGCTTTTCTGAAGTATCCTAATAATATAAAACTTCATAGCTCTTGCTAAGGTCTGCCTGGATTTTTTCTGCAAAACATGGATATCATGGAACTGATACTGTTTAATTTCTACAGTTCATGGGAAAATACTAGTACCTTTACTAGAAAGCTTGTTAAAAAGGGATACATAGATCCCAACATTTTAATCAGTTTTAACAGATTATTTGTCAGGTCACTTTTGGACTAGATAAAGTTATTCTTCTTTGCTATTTTCAAGAACACTGAAAAATTTTGATTTTTATGTGGTAAATGGGATTGTGCTTCCTCTCAGAATGACTGTATGCATTTGAGCAGACAGACCTAAGTTTTATTCACACAAGGAATTATGAATAGCACCTACTTTGTTTATAGCCCACTGACATCTTTGTAGATGAAGTGGGAACAGTAGGGTCAGAAACCTTCAGTAAACTCACTATGTATCAGTGATTGGATACTCCCATAGAAGAATTTCCAAATGAGCTGATTACACTTTTCAGGGCATCAATGGAAAGTCATTGCTTCTGAAAATTTTATAGCTGTTTATTTCCTTTTTTTGTCTTATCTGAACATCAAATGCTCCCTGACCTTGAAACAACCCAAGCTGCTCATTCTCCCTAGCAAGTCACTGAAGAGATTCAAAGCTGTACATGTTGAAAAGCTCCCTTTCTGTCTCTTCTGTACCCGAGGAAAAAGAGCCTGTCAATCAATATACTGCCTAAAAAGTCTAACAGAATTTTCACAATGTGTAGACATATTTGCTTAATTTCCTGGTGTTTTGGGGGTTGAGCTTTTCTCCCACTATGCTTTGTGGTTACTCGGTACAAGAGAATCTTCTTCTGCTAACATTTATAATCCAGACTGCACACACAATACTACGGGTAACATGCCTTTAGTTCAAATCACAGCACTCAGCACTCCTACTGTTCCCACAGAAACAGATATACAGGATGCTTTCTATTTATATTAACCAAATACTCATTTTGATGCTTTGTGAAGATGTACACCTTCAGCAGCTTTATGCTTAGAGTACTTCCATAACTGTTAATCCCCACTATCCTTACTGCACTTTAGGTAATTATGGTGACACAACACAGTTTGTGGCAATTTTCTATAGGTCACCTCTCCTATACCTTCAGTTGATTCAGGATTATATTAGCGCATACAAGACGAAACATTCCTAATACCGTGGGTGGATACCTCTTACATGTTCTTAATAAGAGTGTATTCTTTTATATGAGAGTACTTTTTCATGAGCTCTTGATATGAACAAACCTATTTCACAACAGAACCTCCTCCATTCTTTCTTGTTCATCAGGACCTCATCTCCCTGTAACTCTCCTTTGCAAGATAACAAAAGACAACCACAGCAGTTCCACAGAGTTGATAATCAGTTGCAGTCTGGGATGAGTGCGAGAGGAGGTGAGGGAGTTATAAATGCATTTTGTGCCTGCTCCTGGCCTCTGATCTGATAAATCCAGGAGGGACGCAACTACGTTTGGAACTCTGGTTGGAAAAGCTCATTTGTTTTCTTGGCTTGCTCCATATCTATAGCATTTCCTGATTTAGCAGACATGCTCAGGGAACTTTGATGCACAAAATTAGAGAAGATGTCTGTTCCCACTAAGACCATTAGAATAGACTGTATGTCTATTCATTATGTCTATTCAGACATAAAAACAAGGTAAAAATTAACCTGTTTACAATTCTATTCAGATATAATAGTTTTATTTCAGTTAAATCAGAGGAAACTATTTAAAAATGAGATAATATAACAAGTAAGGTACAATTTTAAATGTAGAATCTGATGTCACTCCATATCACTTAATGGGATTTGATTCACCTTCATTTGCATAAAAGACTCATCACCTGAGTTCTGCTTATAACAAAATATGCACTGCTAGAAATTGGTACCTAACAATAAATTCCTTTGCCTTGAAAAGAAAAGGCAAAATAGCTCAAAAACACGTAGTCTGGATGCAGAGGTGGAAACAAAATCACAGTATGCATCCTGTTCTCCAGGCTTACATGCCAGTTTGATTTAATTTGAAATTCTGACTTCACTACACTGACACCAAAAGTCTCCCTTGATTTAATTCTGAAAAAAAAAATCATATTTCTGTTATGTTTACAAAGAGTCACATTTTTAAAATGTACAGATATCACTAAGAGAAGAATTAATCTTGTTATCTACATGAACATGTACAAACAATTAAACAAAGATATTTAATGCCAAGAGGAGCAGTGGGACATTTCCCATCTTTAGCACATAGGTGTTTGGAGCGTAATTCTATACCCTTTAATTTATGCAGGGTGGCTAGTTGAAGTCAAAAGGATTTATGGCAAGCAAATAATTTACAGCAGTAAAACTTATTTATTGATAAATGTTTCACTGAGTTTAAAATCAGATTATAAAGTACTACCACTTTCATACCCAAACTTGTTGCAAAACTAGGTGCTTGAATGACAGCAACTTTACTTCTTACATCATGCTAAAATTTGAAAATGAAACAAAATAAAAACTTACAGGAGAGCAATTCACAGAAAATGCAAATGTATTTCTACTACCTTTAAACAAAAACTTGTGAGTAAAGGGTGAGCTGAAGTTCTGCATACCAGTCTTTTTCCATGCTTATGTAAAAAAAAAATAAATTAAAAAACCACCTGCTACACAGAGTAAAACTGTCACTTTTTTTCCTTGAAGCTTCTTTGAAAGCAATACAGTAAGGTAACTAAATTAAATTCTATCCCTATTCCTAAGACACTGGGTTTTTTTCCCTTGCCCCTCCCCAAACTACTTGGCTTCATCCTTTGTGTCTCTCTCTGTCTCTGGAGTGTCATGAACATCTAATTTACAGTTAGGTGAGGTAACAAGATATTGGTCCTGTATCTACCCGGAATCTATTAGCGCATGTCTCCCTAGAATCTAAAGTATAGTTATGTCTTATAAACACTGAAAAACTTACTTCTTCATAATGGAGCACAATAATTTCAGGGAAATTTATCTAATTTCCCTGAAGACTATTGACCTAACAATCATGAAAACAATATACTGGGAACATCAAGATCCAATTTAACATCTCTTGAACAGGCTGAGTATTGGTGTGTGATTTTAATGTGAACAAAAGAACAAGGTTAAATGTATACAGTTGGTAGGGGGCACTTTCATCTGAGTTAATGTTTAAATATGATCCAAGTAATCAAAGATTTCTCTACCTGGAAGACTCCATGATCTAATTAATGATAAAATGAGATGTAACATTGTACCTTATACTGAATTATTAGCTTGACTGAATAGGAAGCAAGAATCAAATCTGAAAATGCATTATCTTTAGTACTTTACAGCATGGTGAATTCCTTCATTGTGTTGATACATAAAACATCTGTAAAACTAGACAAAAGTAAACAAAAAAATCCCCCAAATTTTTTCATAGTTTCTTTTTTATTAATATTGCATGTCCTGATTTTTTAAGTTTTATATTCTTGATAGTTTCACAGTAGAATTTCTGTTTTGTGAGTGATCAGCTTATCACACTTTGTTTCCATAGCTTGATACAGAGAATGTTTTATTCTGCTAATGAGAAATACAGCCAGAAGAATCTATTGCCAATCTCTACGCTAATTTGAAAAATGTTGATGTTAGCATTGCTATAAAATGTTAGCATTGCTATGAAATGTCAGCATTGCTATAACTGAAACTGTATCCTGTATTTTTTAGTTCAGCACTAATTTTTAACACTAGTTAAAACTAAACAAACATTAGATACATCTTTCTAGAGTATAACAGCTAGAATTCTGTTCTCTGGATCAAAATAAGCTTCACTTTTCAAGATTTTAAATATTTTTATTACTAATATTGAAATTTAAATTCTCTAGAGCTCTGGGGATATGAAGAAAATAGTACAATATCCTCATTCAACTAATAGTTAATGAATTTATATGTAAACTGATAATGTTGAAAAAGAGGTGTTCAATAATTATAACACAAAAATGCTTCCAAATAATTGTAACTTTAGAAACATACATGGAATTCTTTATGTTCTTGAATAAAAAATAATCAAAGACTAAGAGATATTCATTCCCTTTGGACATAAAAATGGGTTTCTTTGAGGAAGAAGGTCAGAAATTATAGTAATGTTTATCAATTAAGTTTTGAAGACTTAAAATTCAAATTTTATTCACTTATCTTCCATAAAAAACTATCTAAAATACTTCCACTTCAATTTCCATTCATTGTCCCATGCATGGAGATGTTTTCCAAAGAGGTTACCCAGCACTGGATGACTAGTTTCTTAATTAAATTTTTGTTTACCTGCCACATGTCAGCTGTGGTTATCCTCTTTTGGGATTGATGTTGAGGTTATAGACCATACAAGAAACATTTTCTCTGGTAATGTTATAAAACTACCAATGTCAAAGATATCACACTCGTAAAGCACAGAATCGAAGAAAAGTTAAGATTGGAAGGGACCTCTGGAGTTATCTTGTCCAATCTCCCTGCTCAAGCAGGGTCATCTACAGAAAGTTGCCAAAGACCATGTCCAGACAGCTTTTGGATATCTCCAAGGATGGAGATTCCACAGCCTCTCTGGGCAACCTGTGCCAGTGCTCCGTCACCCTCACAGTGAAAAAGTGTTTCCTGATGTTCAGACAGAAGCTCCCATGTTTCAGTTTATGCCCTTTGCCTCTTGTCCTGTCATTGGACACCACTGACTTTTTTTTAATATCTCCAAGGATGGACACTACACAACCTCCCTGGGCAACCTATTCAGGTGCTCAGTCACCCCAAAGTAAAAAAAAAGCTTTGCTTATATTCAGATGGACTCTCCTGTGTTTCAGTCTGTGCCCATTGCCTCTTGTCCTGTCACTGGGCACCACTGAAAAGAGCTTGGCTCTATTTTCCTTACATCCTCCCTTCAGATATTTGCACACATTGAAGAGACCACCCTGAGCCTTCCCTTCTTGAGGCTGAACAGTCACAGCTATCTTAGCCTTTCTTTGTAGGAAAGTTACATCTTTGTGACCCATTTTTGAACTCTCTCCAGTATGTCCATATCTCTCTGGTACTGGGAAGCCCAAAAGTGGACTCAATACTCCAAGTGTGGCCTTGCCAGTGCTGAATAAAAGGGAATGATCACCTCTCTCAATCTGCTGACAACAATCCTCCTCCTGCAGCCTAGGAAGCTGTTGGTCTGTGTGTCAAGGTCACATTACCAGCTCATGTTCATCTTGGACCCTCCCTAACCCCTGCTCCCACCATAGCCTTCTCTGCAAAGCCATTTCCCAGATGGATGACACCCAGCCTGAGCTTATTCCCTCCCAGGTGTCAGTCTTTGCACTTTCTGAACTTAATGAGGTTGCTGTCGGCCCATTTCTCCAGCATACTGGGGTTCCTCTGGATGGCAGCACAATTTTCTGGTGTGTCAGCCACTCTTCCTAGTTTGTGTCACCAGCAAACTTACTGAGGGCACATTCTGTCCCATCTTCCAGATCATTCATGAAGGTATTGAATGGGATTGGACCCAGGATTACCCCCCGGTGTACATCACTAGTTACCGGACTCCAAGCAGATTTTGTTCCAGTCACCACCACCCTCTGGGATTTTCTATTCAGCTGGTTTTCAATCCACCTCACTGTCCACCTCCAGCCCACATATCAACAGCTTGTCTATGGGGATGTCATGGGAGGGTGTGACCAGTAACCCCTGCTCCTGATACCTGGTAAAAGTTCTGTCATCTTTCTAAGATTCATAAAGGAACCTGTCTGTCCCCTTGGTGTCAGGTGACTAAAACTGTGTCAAAAGCCATACTGAAGTCTAGGTAGACAATATCCACTGGTCTCCCCACATCTACCACGCCTGTCATTTCACCACAGAAGATTATCAGGTTGATCAAGCATGACTCCCCCTTGGTGAACCCATACTGACTGCTGCTGGTGATTTTCTTGTAGGTTGATTGCCTGGAAGTGGTTTCCAGGTTTAGCTGCTCCATCACCTTGCCAGGGATGGAGGCAAGGCCTGAGAGGCCTGTAGTTCCCTGGGTCCTCCTTCTTGCCTTTCTTGAAGATATGAGTGATATTTTCTTTCTTACAGTCCTCAGGCACCTCTCCTAATCACCATGATCTTTTGAAGATAATCAAGAATGGCTTTGCAATGTCATCAGGCAGCTCCCTCAGCACTCATTGGTGCTATTCGTCAAGGCCCATGAACTTATGCATGACCAGGTTGCTTAAGTATTCCTTAGCCTGATTCTCTTCCACCAGTGGTATGCCTTCCGTACTCCAACGTTGCCGCCGGTTTCAGCTATCTGGGATTTCTGAAGTCCAATCTTGCTAGTAAAGACAGAGGCAAAAGAAGGCATTCAGTACCTCTGTCTATTCCATGTCCTGTTCCACCAAGGTCACCACCTGATTCATCAGAGGGACCATATGTTCCCTGGTCACCCTTTTGCTGCTGATGTACTGAAAGCCCTTCTTGTTGCATTTGACATCCCTCACCAGATTCTATTCCTGGGCTTTAATTTTCCTACCTGCATCTTTCCATGCTTAGACAGTATCTCTGTGTTCCTCCCGGGTTACCTGCCCCTGTTTCTAGCTTTCATATACTCCCTTTTTATGTCTGAGTTTTGCAAAAGCATTTTGTTCTTCCATGGAGGCCCCTTGACATTTTTTTCCTGACTTCCTGATTGTTGGTATGGGTTATTCTTAAACTTGCAGGACATAAGACTTGAACATCAACCATTTTTCATGGCATCTTCTTCCAGCCAAGGCTTTATTCAATGGCATTATTTCAAAATGAGCTTTGAAGAGGCCAGTGCCTGTTCTCTTGAAGTCCAGTGTTGTTACCTTGCTTTTTGCCCTACTCCTTCCTCTCAGAATCCTGAACTCCACCATTTCATGATAATGGCAGCCAAGGATGCCTTTGGCTTTCACATTCCCAAGAAGCCTTTCCTTGTGTGTGAGTATGAGGTCCAGCAGAGCACCTCTCCACTTTCATTACTTTGTCACTTGGGTCAGGAAGTTGTCACTGAAGCTCTCCACAAACATCCTGGATTGTTTATGCCCTGCTGTGTTCTCCCTGTTCCAGCAGATATCAGGGCCCATGAGTTCCTCATGAGGACCGGGACTTGAAAACATGAGGATCCTTCCAGTTGTCTGTGCAAGGCTTCATCTACTTGTTCTTCTTGATCAGGAGGTGTACAGTAGACAGGCACTATATGTCACCCATAATGGTCTGTTCTTTAATCCTTACACAAAAGCTCTCAGATCATCCATCCCCAGGAGGACCTCCATGCATTTCAGTTGCTATCTCACATAAAGGTCAACTCCATATTCTCATCCTCCTGCTCTGTTCTTCCTAAGCAGCCTGTATCCCTCCATTGCAGCACTGCAATCATGGGACTCATTCCATTGCATCACCATGTTTCCAGCACAATCAATGTCCTGCAACTCTACATAGATTGCTAATTTTCTGTGTATTTTCCCTGTGATGCATGCATTAGCATATGGGCACTTCAGAGAGGCACCCCAGCATGCTGTTTTCCCAGAAATTGCTCAATGGGGAAAAAGTATATTGTGGAATTTTGTACAGTGTTTTAAAAGTGACTCATGACATACACAGTATGTTTCAGACAATTTTCCAAAGTTGTTTTGAAATAAACAGAATGTTAATTGGATTCACATAAACCATAAGAATGGATTATAATTTCGTCCCGATCACTTCAAAATTTCTTATTGTGTTCATATTTCAATTTCAGAAAGAATTGAAATTCTATATGTGAACCAAAAAGAGCTACGTTTTACCAGCAGAGTTCAAATATTTACTGAGCTAAGTCACTATATTAGCAGTTCCAATTTATGTTCCAAGAGATTAATTTCTTTGTTAGTAATTTTTAATGAACATTGATTCCAACTTTTCTTTTTGTATCCCATGAGTCAGACAGCAATGTTATTTGTATAATAAACATTATATTCCCAATTACTTTTGCCTCATGAAGACTTTCTGTAGAAAACATAAATTAGTTACTACTTATTATACATCAGCACTGAAGGCTAAGCTCTGGATACAAGCTACAAATAACCTATAGTCCTTACATGAGCAAAACTTCCACTTAGGCCCGGAGAGTTTTGCTTACAGAGTGAAGGTCAAAGCCTTATAAAGCAGCAGAAGAAACAACTTCTGTCTCCTTGGATCTTGGAAGCAATGATTTTACCTGCCAACACTTTTGGAGCTTTTGCAAAGTAAGCTGTGAGTGTGTACTGGAAGTAATAAGACACTCCTGTCTCATACTGTGAGTGCTGAAATGGAGGCGTAGCTGACGTGAGATAAAACTTTCATATGTGTTTGTCAAATGTAAGCATTTCTATGAAACAGTAACAGAAAAGTCAATTTTTCATAGTAGTCAGTTTCACATGAAACACACTGGGGCAGCATTATTTTGATCCAGGTTTTATGCTTAGCAAAAAGCACTTGAATACATAGAGGCCTATCCTATGGTTTGATATTTATTTTCCTGCTGTCTTGTTAGACTAACTAGTTCAGATTCTTTCTAGAATTTCAATAAGTGAGCAGCAGAGTGATTAAGAATTCAGAGCTGATGACAATAAATTGGGTGAACACATCAGAAGGGAGAGCCATCTCACAGAGAGACCTGGACAGGCTGGAAGAGTGGGCTAGCAAGAACTGTATGAAGTTTAACAAAGCCAAATGCAAAGTCCTGGGTTGACATAACCAAAGAACCCAATACAGACTAGGAAATGGGTTGCTGAAAGGGACCTGGGGGTTCTGGTGGAGAACAGTCTGAACAGCAGTCAGCAGTGAACTGCAACAAAGGCAAGCTGGATCCTGGGCTGCATCTCCAGGGGCATTACTAGCAGAGATAAGAGACACGATCACCTCACTCTACTCAGTGCATGTCAGGCCACTTCTGGAGTACTGTGTCCAATTCTGGTCCTCACAGTTCAAGAAGGATGTAGACAGACTGGATATGGTCCAAAAGAGGGCCACAAAAATGATCAAAGGGCTGGAGAATCTGCCCGATGAGGAAAGACTGAAGGAATTAAGTCTTTTCTGCCTGGAGAAAAGAAGGCTCAGGGAGTAAGCCACCACAGTATCCCAGCACTTAAAGGGCAGCTACAAAAAGGACAGAAGCTCTCTCTTCATGAGGGGTCACATGGAGAAGAAGAGGGCAAGAGGTACAAGTTTCACCAGAAGTTGTTTCATTGCAACATAACAAAGACATTTTTTACAGTGCGAACAATCAGTCACTGGAACAACCTCCCCACCAGTGGTCGAGTCCTCACCACTGGTGGTTTTCAAGATGCAGTTGGACAGGATCCTAGATAATCTCCCTTTCCCACAGAAGGTTGGACCAGACAATCTTTTGAGGTCCCTTCCCACCTCGGCTGTTCTGTGATTCTGTGAATGTCTTAAAAATTAAAATTATGTAAAATCTGACATCTAACATATTATTTATCGCTTGTTAGGGAACAAATAAAAAAAGGGTATTTGTTCTCCAGTTTAAGTTACAATCTGCAAATTAGTTTGCTGTGTAACATATGGTATACTTCAGCATAAGTGGAATCTAAAATAAAACAAAACTGTTTAATTCCCTGCTACTGGCAGTGAAGTTATATATGTTGCAGACTAACTGTGCTGTGTAACTGACTCAGCGCATTACAACTTTTCATCTGGTAAAGTTTATTGGTTCAGCTACAGCTTAGTACTTAGGTACAGTGTCAAGCAAACACACAGAGCATGCACATCCCAACATGGAGTCCATGCTAATAGTTTTTCTATGACTCAGAACCCTGCAGGCAAGAAGATATTCAAATTAATTGGAAAAGCCAGAAGAACATGACAGAGTTATCACTGAACTGAGCTGATAATCCCTGAGCTGCCTCTTGCACCATGCTCCACACATTTGTTATAATACTAGGATTCCCCTCTCTCCCC
The DNA here is from genome assembly GCF_000687185.1 of Egretta garzetta. NCBI lineage: Eukaryota > Metazoa > Chordata > Aves > Pelecaniformes > Ardeidae > Egretta > Egretta garzetta. Next base: position 570,350 of record NW_009258371.1, read on the forward strand.
ACCTTTTTTTCTTTCTTTATTCAGGGCATGAGACCCTGCTTGACTTCAGCCAAGGGAGTTTACAATATTTCATACTAAATCAGAAACAACTAAACTATTTGAATAAAATCTGGTGGTTTTCTTCTGTGATAGGTTGAATGTCCCAAGATACAACGATACTTTAATCTAATTTTCAATTTCTGATATTAGTAATTCTTGTCACATTATAAGATGTACCTATAATCATGTTTGGGTTATGTAAAACAAGAGTTTGCATAGCTGATTTCTCAACAGGAACTGCAGTAAGAAATTAAAATAATGGATCTTACAGCAGCAGACTTCTGTGACAACAGTAAGCTAGTTTCCAAGACCTGAGCATTTAAAAAAATGTTTTAGTAACTAGCAGTGAAAGCTTTCAGGCCAGTTCCACTTCCATGAAAAGTGTCACAATTTTTTATTATGCATTCATAATCATGGACTTCTTCACATGAAGGGGAATTAGCAATCCTGATTTATTATTCATTACAAAGAACTGTAAGGTTTCTAAAATGCAATGCTTTAGTTCGATATTCACTTCAGTGCTAAACACAGTGAAAAGTTTCTATCCAAATAGTCCCAAACTAAATAACAGGAATTACTAGTAGCACTTCTGAGCAAACCTCTACATACTTTATTCAGTGTGTGCACAGGCATCCACATGCCACACATAATCTGAGATACTGTAATTTTCATTAGACAAATAGTCTGATTAATTTCAAGGTCTACACCAAAAAGTTAAGGCTGATCTTAAGGTTATACTAAAGCTTAGACCTGCTGGTGATCCATGCTGTTAAGTTCTGCAGCTCAGCTCCTTGCAGCAATCCAGAACGTTACTGAGCAGTCAGCCCATATATCAGGCATTAAGTGAACCTTATACCTGCAGTACATCCTCCTATGACCACCCTTACCTGCATATATTTGGAACTCCAGTGTATGTAAAGTGCTTGTTGATGGGAAGTCAGCTCCCATTTCCTATTTCCTGACTTTCATTTTTTCCCCACTTAGTGGTAGCTGAAGGAAATTCCTTAAAATTGGACATCCAGTTCTGCATAGGAACATCTAAGATTAACTCTAAATTTCAGTATGTTTCTCAGTCGCAGTCAATGGTTTTGAGGGTTTGGGTTTAGCAACTGCCTGCATTTATAAATATGTTTGGTGCTAGAATGTGTCAAGACAGATCTTCCGTATATATAAGTTTGAGACCTTCCATTACAATTTCCCTAATGTGGAGAAACATTATGTTTCATTATGCTTCTGCAGCATGATGTCTGAAGTATCAATTCACCCCACACTTAATGCCAGAAAAAATGTATTCCTTCAAATATGAAACATGTTTTAGTAAAACCCTGCAGAAATGTGCTCATGTCTTAAATCAACTCCTCTTCCCCTCAAGCTGAGGGGAATCAAAAAATTTTGGTCAATCCTCAGTTACCAACAATCACCTCAGATTTTTTGGTTATCAATTTAATAAAATTTATTAGAGGTTTCTCCTTATTTGTATACTGAAATCAAAGCATACCTCACACATAACTGTAACTCAAATATAAATAAGGGATAGTTGATAATAGATCAGATTAGTTTGGGATATTAGGCCACAGATATTGTGCAACTTGACTCCTAACAAGCATATTTCACTGAAACTTTTTTTTTTCAGCAGG
>NW_009258371.1:572666-579840 GCF_000687185.1 Egretta garzetta
CAGCAGGATATCCATTATTGATGACATACACAATGATGGCATCCAACATAGATATTATATTATGATTTAGTTCTACCTGTTTAAGGCTACAGTAATGGGAACAGAATCAATAGAATCAATAGAATCTGGCTGGTATGAGATCTTGTTTCCCCACTAATAGATGTCTAAGTAAGTGTTTACAGAGCAAAGTTAAAATTGTGAGAATGATTCATCTGAAATTCCTACTGGTACCTTTTCCAGTCATTTATAACAAACTGTGTGCATGTCTAAATTACACCTTCATATCAAATGATGCAAAGCTGTAGAGCAACATAAGCCATTTTAAAATATAACCACTTGAAGTCTTTTTGTACCTCACAGCTACTATTTGTGGGAATATCTCCAGAGGATTTTAAAAATTGTGTTATCTTCCCCAATTTGTATGACTAGTTTGCTCTAAGAAAAAGGTCATTCAGGTATTCATCTGAAAACTTACTATAATCTGTCAATATATGCTGCTGCCTTGGGTTACATGTGATGAGATTTTCTTTGAGAGAGGAAAATAAAAAACTGCTAATAAAAATAAAATTCAGAAAGCATTTGTACTGATAGGTGAAGAAAAGGTCAATATATAAAACTTCAAGAATGTAGTAAGAAGAACCATGAAAATTATATCAGTTTTATTATCATCAGTATTAAAGTTGAATTAAAAAAAAAAAAGAGGGGGAGGAGTCAATATTCTAGTAGGTCTTGCTGAAAAGCTAGATGAAGTGAAATATGTATGAACTCAGGAATATCTATCTGAATGAACTCTTACTGACTGTGCTCGCTAATGTCAAAATTAATTGGACATTCTGGAACAATACCAAAACCAAATGGAGAAATAAATTAGGAGAAGAAAACATGAATTGGAACAAAAGAGCTTAGGCCTGCAATGGTTCTTTGGGTCATAGAGTCAGTTCCCCAGAATCAAAAGCAACCACAAAATATAATAACTCAGAAAATGATTGTCGTCTTAACACAAAGTTGGGGTTTGGATTGCACTATGCTTTATTAGAATGCTGGTCTAGAATTTTATCAGGCTGCTTTTCATTTTGAGGCAAAATCTATTAATGGACAATATTCTTCTTCTTACACTAGCAGTGTCCTATTGTATAAATAACTTTTCCCTCCATTTTATTATTTACATGCACGTCACCTGTTCTCTCCAGTCCTTCATTCTCTCCCTCCCATACCTAGAAAGAAATGATGTCGCCTTTCAGTTGTTTTTTTTTTTTTTTTTATACTGCTAACTAGGTAAGATTTTCTCTTTTCTCTTATAAAATCAGCAAAGCTAACAGTCTTTCTCTGTATCTATTCTATTTTGAATTCTTAATTTTTAATATCATGTAAATTTAATTTTCATAGAATTTTTTCTCACAGATTGTGCTTTCCAGGGGAGGGATACTAGGGATTCTTAGGCATACTCAGTAATACAGCATTACTGCCAATATGAAGCATATTATCAATTATTTATCTGGTTTATTTTATAAGATGTCAGAATACTCTTATGTTGATACGATTATTTACTATTCTGTAGAGGAGTTTTTATTTTAGAGTAAATAGTAATTACTTCGTAAACTACATTTTATGCAATGTCGGATTTAAATTACTATTTTTCATCTTTATTTTCACAAATATATTTTACATCTCAGTGTTATTATTAGGCATAATTGATATTAATGCTTTCCTGGAAGCATTTTCACAGAACATAAATATTATTTGACACAGTTATATTTTTATGAACTGAGCACTAAGGAATAGAAAGTGTAAAAATCAATCTACCCACCTACCAAACATAGCTATCACTGAACAGAGCTATTAGTGGCTTGACTTAATGAAAGCAAATTGCTCAAGACAGTCTGAAAGTCTATTTTTCATGCAGAGTTCCCTTTCATGTTATGCACTGTGCTGAACCATAATTGAAGATGATGAAATTGCATGAATTTAGAATGAGAGATTTAGAACAGAACAGAACAGAATATTTCAGTTGGAAGGGGCCTACAACGATCATCTAGTCCAACTCCTGACCACTTCAGGGCTGACCAAAAGCTACAGCGTGTTATTAAAGGGCATTGTCCAAATGCCTCTTAAACACTGACAGGCTTGGGGCATCGACCACCTCTCTGGAAAGCCTGTCCCAGTGTTTGACCACCTTCTCAGTGAAGAAATGCTTCCTAATATCAAGTCTGAACCTCCTCTGGCACAGCTTTGAACCATTCCCATGTGTCCTATCACTGGACACCAGGGAGAAGAGATCAACATCTCTCTCTCTACTTCCCCTCCTCAGGAAGCTGTAGAGAGCAATGAGGTTGCCCCTCAGCCTCCTTTTCTCCGAACTAGACAAACCCAAAGTAGTAAATGTGAAATTTCATGAGAGTTGCTATGCATTATTATGTTGCATTCTGTATTTTTTGCTCCATAAAATATTTAAGGCAGTTTATTTCAAAGAGTTCAAAAGTTGAATAACATCAACTAGAGGATCTTAATCACTGGCTTGCTGAAAATATTTCTTTAAAATCAGTTTTGGGGGGGGTTTTTTGGAATTATATTCAGAAATGTGCATTTTAAATAATGTGTTATTCTTAAATGTCTCTTTCCAGTACCCTAGGTAAGAAATGAAGGTACAAAACACATAATTCAGTAGAAGTGTTTGATGAAAAGTCATATGGACAGGGAGAATTTGATAATTACTTTAAAAGAAAAAAAAATAATCTTTGTAATAAGACCATAGGCCAACTTCCTGCCCTGACTGAGCCAGAATGTGTGCCTGACATCCAATCATATGACATCAGGCAGAGTGAGGTTCTGCCTTTAGATCTCCCATTTTGCTAATCACTAGGCTTTATTAGTAGTTTGACCTCAATGCTGTTTCTTTTTCCTGCCCAATTTACCTAAGGTTCAACAGAATTAAATTTAAAAATATTCTAACTGGATTTATTGTGTAATATTACTTTGTTAAGCAATACAAGGGTTAGCCTCATTCTCTTCACAATTTGGTCTCCCCAAAATGCTCAGAGTTTTGCTTGTGTGGCAAAAGTCCTGAAAACTCAAAAGTTTCCATGACAGTGGAAACTCATCCTCCAGAGAAGCTCTTTTTATAGGATACAGGAGCCATAAAATGAAGCCCCAAACTAAAATATGTATTTAAAGCAAAAAAAACCCCAAAACAAACCTGTTAAGAATAGCTCTTCATTATGATAAAAATGCCACATGCTTTGAAGACCCTTATAACTGATCTAACCTTTAAAAAACAGCACTGATTTATGTCTCCACCATCACATTTTGATAATGAATCTCTCTGATAAATGTACATCTTTTATAAAAGGCTCACAAAGGGCCATACTGTGCTTACCTTACGTGACTACCACCATTGATTCAATGACATTACTTACAGGAATAAAATGAATAGGACTGCAGTTTCCATGTATAAATGCTGAATATTTATTTTTTAGAACTAGAACTGGCTTAAGATGCTATATAATGATGGGAAAAACTATATATTCAAAGAAACAGTACTGGCCTACTATCTGCACTTTTCTCAAGCTATTTTCAGCACCTTATGCACATTTACATTTTATAAGCAGGAAAGGAACACTTCTCTACATTGCTTTATAAAAAAATAGGGGATGACTTTGGTTTCTGTCTGTTGGAAGTATGCTTCTAAAAAAAAACCCCTTCAAAGTCTAATCATTCACAGCCTGTCTTTTGGCTTGTGGCAAGGACATGGCTTAGGTCAAACTCTTATACTATCACTGCTTTTGGGGGGGGAGGGAGCGGGGTATTAGTTAAGCAGTATCAAGAACGTATAGTTTTAAAAACAAGGTTAGAAAAAGTTCATCCTCTCATAAAGCTCAGAAATCCCCACACAGGCCTTACACACACATTTGTATCAGTATGTGCAAATCCATACTAAGCAGAAGCAGCAAGGTGATGTTTCCCTGGGTACTATTTAGATGCTCCTTCTGATAGTTTGCATGCATTCAGATTATTTCCCATAGAAAAAAGAAAAATGTACTGAATAATCCATCTTTATCAAGCATGCTAATATTTTTGTGATTATTTTCACCATCTTTTAAACATCTTAACATTATTACAGTCTGCTTCATATTATATTATGTCTTTCCAGTGCTAACCTGCAAATGCAAGTTATTAAACTAAGCAAAACTTTTAAGACAGCAATGTGAATGGACTAAAATCCAGTCTGATAATCACTGTAACCAGAGAAGTCCAACTGAGGTCAAAGATAGTCCACACACAGCATGGCAAAGGAATAGAAGAGGCTATCAAATGTATCACAGCAGCAGGTGTTTACCTTCAGTTCAGGTGTTGATGAATTTCTTATCAACTAATACAAAGCCTAAATGTAAATAGCATGATACAAGGAATAACTCTAGAGATGATCCAGGATGAAATTCTGAGTCAGATTTTAAAAAGCACGTAAACCATAAGCAAACTAGCAGCATAAATCCAAGAAATGAGACAATGAAGTAAGTGTACAAAGGCAGCAGACAAAAATGCCTTGTTCAGTAGTTGAAAACCCATCATCATAAAAACTCCACTGTATTTAAAAGGAAAGTGCAAACAGTCCTTTACTTGATAATCATGTTTGTAACAGTGCTACCAGTCCATGAGTGAAAGATAGCTAAAATACATTATGAAGTTTAGTTGAATATCAGAATGTAACTAATTAAGAGTAAAATTGAAGGACTAAAAACAGTTAAGAAAGAACATAATATTTATTTTTATACCATACATGCAATGCAAACAGAATGATGACACAAAAACTTGGGAAGACATGGTATCAGAACAAAGTAAGATTATTATAGCATGTTAAATAAAATAAAAGAGAAGAAGTGGATACACTATTATAGATAAATATGAAAAATATGTCTGAACTAAAATGTAAACATGACATTTTAATAGAAGTATAGGTGAATAAGACTTCTGTAACACTATTTTAAAGGCATATTGGTATGGTGAAGAAGAAAATGAACCTTGGAATATGTTCATTGTAAGATGAACTAATTTTGTTATATTATTTACATCTGAGAGTATGTTTAAGATTCTCTTGCAACCTTGAGGAGTCAAAACATATTTAAACAAAGGTATTAATAATAAACATCATGCTTTCTCATTAACTGCCAAAGGCAGGTGTGTTGTTCAGATTCATACGGGGCCTATCCATAAGCATGTCCTACCCATATTTATCTCTGACCCTCAAATTGCAATCACATAGACTGGACAAAACATTCATCAAAGGTCTGTATTCTTGATATACTTCTGTGTGGCTAAAGCTTTGTACGCTGGGGAGATGACACAAAATATGAGAGAATGGGTGTTTAAGTGATAATTTTCCAGGTAAAAAACTTCAAAGCCAGATCAGCAGTACAGCAAATCAGCGATTTCTGAACAGAATTATTAGATGCAGGAAAAAGGAAATGTTTATATATATTCAGCTTATTATGCACAGTGTACATGTTATAAAAGGTAAAGGAAATAAGTATTTCAGAAGAAAATAATTTTTAAAGATGGTAATACAAAACAAACATCAATAAAGAGCTGCAATGAGTCTGCAGTTATTGGTGTCCTTTCTTCCTCCTTTGGGCACTAATCTATTACAAGACAACAAATCAGATGAAATAATTCTACTTGTCTCTACAAGCAAAGGATTGATTTGATCTAAATCGGGAACAATGCAAGGTGAAGTGGTCTGAACAATTATCACTGTGAAGAAATGGGCATTCACATTGCAAATATTATACAAAATGCAATATTCATATAGATCATACAATTCTGCAGTAAAAGGTGTACACATTTTCTCTCCCTTAACAAGGAAAGGAGAAATCTGTAGATTTTCCAAAGATGAAAGAGAATTCAGGAAGATGCAGACAGTTCAAAAAGGAAAAAGATAAGATGGTTATTTCAAGAATACTTGACCTACTGTCAAAGTAAAGACAGGCATGAAGTAAAGAGGTACAAAATAAGATTATGGAATATGTTACCAAAGAAATAAAAAATTAAGATGAAAGGTTAGTAAAAAAGGCACAGACTGTTCCTAGAAAAAGGAAAAAAAAAAAAAAAAAAGGTGTTGCCTTCCACTTTTAAACTAAAAAATCAGAGAAGATGTGATGGGCAATTTGTCCTCAAACTGCAGCCCAGTTCAAAATCTCTGAGGGAAAAGACCCTTTCATAGACACCTCTCGCTCATTAAGGATTTTCAATCTGTTCTTTTTGTTCTTAGTTTTTAAATTTTATTAATCCAAATAAGTCTCATCTAGATTTTTGGTTTTAGTTTAACTTTGTTTTTAGAACCGCTCCTTTTTTCATGCTTGTTGCAGATATGTCAGTCTTTATTTCTTTCTGAAATTAATCTAAGTAGTCATATTGCACAGTTTTAAGAACGTCTAATGTCCTGCCACTTGCAGCTCGGGAATGACTGTTACATGCTTATTTTATTAAAATTAAAATGGAAATCTTGTCAGGTTGGTATTCTAGTGCCATGGAAAACTCCGTCTCATTTTAACCATCTCTCATACTAGAGAAAATGCTGGAAAACTATATGCATCTTTTTTTAGTTAAAAGGCAATACAAATGCAGGAACAGATCTTTTTTCAAATCTATGCTTTCCACATTCTACATTTTCGGCGAAGACACCGAGGCGAAGGGCTCCGGAGAGGAGGATCGTGCCGGGGGACCCTTTCCTAAAATTGGCAGAACTGCGAAGTCAAAAGCGCAGGAAGGGAGAGGGCACCCGAGCCCCCACCCCACCTCAGAGCCAGCTCCTAACGAGTGGGCATTCTGACCCAGTGGGGGTGGAGTCAGGGGTAACGGCGGCCTGACCCTCCTCACGTATAAAAGCAGCCCCCAGGGAGCGCGAGCAACCCGGAGCGCGGCAAACAGGACGGGCAAACAGGGCGTGGCGCGTCAGAAGGGCGTGGCACGGCAGTTTGCGCAGGCAGATCGCGCGGGCAGGGCGCGCTCTCCCCAACTGGCTCAGAGGGTTACTCAATTAGCACCCGTAGATATCCCACAAGAGGTGCAAGCAATGGTTTCCACTCGTCTGAAAGCCGTGGCCAGAAAAAACGTGGCAACCCAAACGGAGTCCCCACCTAAACAGAAACACGCGGCTGTCCAGGTCGCTGGCTGTAGGGAG
>NW_009258371.1:583331-598815 GCF_000687185.1 Egretta garzetta
GGGCTGGAGCACCTCTCCTATGAGGACAGGCTGAGGGAGTTGGGCTTGTTCAGCCTGGAGAAGAGAAGGCTGCGGGGAGACCTGATTGTGGCCTTTCAGTACCTAAAGGGGGCCTATAGGAAAGATGGGGAAAATCTTTTTAGTAGGGCCAGCTGTGACAGGACAAGGGGTAATGGTTTTAAACTAAACCAGGGTAGGTTTAGACTAGATATAAGGAAGAAATTCTTTACAATGAGGGTGGTGAAACACTGGAAGAGAGAGGTAGTGGAGGCCCCATCCCTGGAAGCATTCTTGGCCAGGCTGGACGGGGCTCTGAACAACCTGATCTTGTTAGCGTTGTCCCTGCTCACTGCCGGGGGGTTGCACTAGATGACCTCTAGGGGTCCCTTCCAACCCAAAACATCCTATGATTCTATGTGTTGTCCTTATTGCACACTGGAAGAGCAAGTTATTGCAGAAAACCAGATACACATAAGAAAAGCATTTATTTGCAAGTAATTGCTAGCCTAAATCATGAAAAAAAGAATGGATTTGGGGTTTTTTTCTTATATCCTGTTTCTGCTCCCTCAGAGATGTGAAGAGAGACCATAATTTGGCAGAAAATAACCCGTGAAGAGCTGCATTTTTCAGTGAGGAGTTCCATGTGAAAGTGCATGTCACAGTCAGGTCTTCCATATTTGGCTGCAAGGACAAGAGAATCAAAATGCTGTCAGTAACTGGGAGGGCGGCTGGCAAAGTAAATCCAATCTATCCAAACCTGTAGCAACAGAAGTTTTGTTAAACGTACCCCAAGAGGTATGACTTTGAGCACCTTTGCAGCAGATAGGACAGGTTGAGCTTGGAATAACCAAAAGAAATCAACAGCTAAAATCAGGTCCATGGCATCTGTTAGACAACTTCCCTCCAGTCGTTTCTATTTACATGATAATACATAGGTCCAGAAAAATTATGCTGGGAAATAAAGGTGGAGGAGGAAAACATCTATGTCTGTTTTGTTTTTAAATCACAGTTGAGGAATGGTGGGGAGGAAAACTGTACTGGATGCCAGAAAATTAAACTCAAAGAATTATGCAGAAAGGTTGTACTGTTCTAGGAAACATTAATATACGTCAACAATCCAATGCTCATCTAATAAGGACAAGGGTAATCGGCACCACCTGGTTCACATGAATAAACCTATTGATTTCAGTAGAACTACTTGGATGAATAAGCCAATTATAATTTTGCTCTTACTGAGCATTCACATATCATTCTTCTTGAGTCTGAAGCTCTTAAAAATTTGTCATCAATTACTCCTCTTTAATATTATCTCAAGGTCCATATTCTCTACCTTCAGGATACCTGTAACTTTTTTGTTAAACTGTGTTAATAGTCACTGATAAAAGTGTAGTTGTGCCCTGAATAATGCATGCATGAAAAGCAATATAGTAAAGTTATTAATCTAGAATACCTAAAAATGTTATCTTACTGCTTAGGATAACACACTTCTGTTGTTCAAGACATCAGTTCTATGTATGTCCTACTATTATGATTAAGTAATTTTACAGTATATAAATCTTGCTCTTATTTTAGTTATATTGATTTTGTCATTTTCTTCCTATTGATTCTAGCACTGCTTATTTAAGTCATAACAAAAATTATTTCTTTTATTTAAAAATATTCATGTAGTACATAATTTATTAAAAAAATGTCTTCTTTCTTCAGTTTCCAGATGACTTTCCCCCATTTTTTTAAAAAATGTCCAGTAAGGCTTATAATATAAAAATGGGACTCATGCTGTGCTACATTCCATATATAGTTATGCCAAATGATTTTATCAGAAATAATATTATTACAATAACTACCAAAGGAGCAATGATTAGCCACTTACTGTAAAGTGTTTACCAACTTTTCATTCAATATTACAAAACTGCATTGTTATGCCTGCAATGTAAAATTTACATTATAACATTCTTGAACTAGATTAACAACACTGTAGCTGTGAAGATGCTGATATGTATTCTTTGCACAGCACTTAGCAGGGAAAGAAGAAGGTCACAGCAATTCCTCCATTTTTAAAACTGGATGTCTCTGCTCTTCTTTGCAGACTTGTTAGCCACTCTACATAGGAAAGCAGAAAATTCTGAATCAGGGTGAACTGGTGGAGAAAGTATTCTTGGTGAAGAAGGTGGGAAGTTTTTTCATAAGCCAAACGCCTACTGTTATGTGAAGACTTCACTTGACACAGAAACTAACTGCCGAAGTCCAATATTGTTGTTAATTTTATTCAGAGACTGTTACACAGTGTTAAACTACACTAACCTGATTGCAAGCTTAAAGCCTGATTTATTGTAAGCATATTATTAAGATTATATTGCCTTATTTTTCTTTGAAATGTATCAGCATTTATTTTGTGTGAGTGGAGACATTCACTTTTAGGTACTAGGAATGATTTCTTGGCAGCCAAAACTTCACAACAGAATCTTCTTTTACAATTCTTCTCTGAAAATGACAGCAAAAGCATTGATAACAAAGTGCTGCATACAACTGCATTTTGGGGTCTGGAATTAAAAATTTAAAACAGACACATAGCTAATGTATCATGTGTTCTTGGGTGGACAGATAACAAAAATCAGCTGTACCCAGCATATGGAAGTTTGCTATACAGTTAAGTTTTCAACTGTACTTATGCAAGGAAGCACTGTCTGATTTTGACCAGGTTACACCTGTCCTGCAGTTCAAACAAGAATATCACTTCACAGTTATACTTTCTGAACAGTTTTCACCATCATTCAATCCATTTGTGTTCATATGAACGCATACATAACCAATCACTAACTGAAAATTAAAATCCTGAGTCCATTAACATTAACAGGCATTTCTGACATCAGCTTTAACAGACCTAGGATTTTTCTTAAAAACATCGGTTCTTCAAGCTGGAAAGAGAAAAACAAGTTGGTGGGGGGGGAAGGACAAGGAAATGTGTAGGGTATTCCAGAGGCTTTTGCCTACATAACATGAACTTCCTAAGTGATGTTTTAATATTCGGAGATATACTGTAAACTTTGCATGGTTATTACATTGTTCAGTTTAGGTTATAAATTAGGTATGAATAAGAAATCAAGTAGTAACTATTTTTATCCCTCTTTCCTTAAATGATTTTAAAAACAACAAATGGGGAAGAAACTTTTCTAAATAACTAAGCATAAATACTGAAATCTATAGTGCAAAAAGAACCTTGAAAATATCTTTTCTGTTTCAAAATGTAGTACAACATAAATGGCCTCAGAACTGGAATACGGGCACCATAAATGTTAGTGCATATTAAAATCATATGATAGCACAGAGAAATAGGTGCTATTTTCATGCTTATTTTACTAAGGGTTCACTATGGGATTTTCTTTACAAATATGTCCAGCAGTCCTGTGTATGCTAAATGTTGGTGAGTTGTCAAACAGACAAAAAAATGTCAGGAAGAGAAATACTGTTACAGAATTTGTTAGTGAAATATATGCATCTCCCACACAGTGTTACACCTTTCCCCATCACTGTCTAAATGAACTAGCATAAGAAAATTATATTCTGAATTTATACTAAATAACTCTCTATATACTGAATAACTCTAAATAACAATTCACATTTTACTTCACATTTTTACTATAATTGTGTTACAAGTATGTCACATCACATACAGTATTTTAAAAAGAAAATCAGAAGCACCATGAGGTGCTTTATAAATAAATAAATATAAACCAAACAGTCATATTTGCTTTCAGAAAACAAAGCCTTTTTCCCTGGCATTATTCTTTCTCCTTTTAAATAGCCCAAGACAGCCTCTTTCACTTCTTTTTCATTTATCCTTCCTACCAGTTTCCCTTCCCTCCACATTGAAAAATCTACAAAGAAAATCAGCAAATCACTACCAGTACTGCAATTAATTACAGGAAATAATGTTGATAACATTGTGTATTTCCCCCTACTTTTAAAAAATAAATTAAGATCACAAAGTTTTAACTACTACTTAAAAAAATACAACTTTAGCATGAGACCTGTAATACCTAAAGTTGTGCCTGTGAAGGCAATATTTTCTTTCAAAAGGCTTCTGCACCACTGACCTTCCTAGGATTAGTTATTTGTATAGATACATAGAAAGTCTGTCTATATAGAGAGCAAAATACGAGCTCATTATATACTCAGTGGAGACTTCCCAAGGTGATTGAAAGCACTTTAATTCCCAAACAGCCTCTCTCCATTGACTACATATGAAGCCTGGATTCATAAACTGGCTGCCCGGATCACTACTGGGAGAAGCATTAACCTGTGCTCACTTCATTTTACATACACCTGTTTCTATGATGGTGGGGCGAATCCACCTGGAGAACCAATCCAGCCAGAAAAATAAAAAAAAAAATTAAAAATAAATAAATAAATAATAATTCCTTTTGTGACAATGTCTCCTTGGCTGCCTGTCTACTGCTGGGGTTAAATGCCTACCTTAGATGCTAACACTGGACCACCGAGACCACATCTACATTGTTAACTAGGCCAGATAACTTTGGAATTCACACTATGTGTATTTCAGGTATTTTGTTTGTCTGTTTTCACTTTGGAATAAGCACAGTCCTGGTGCCTGCCTTTCAGCATAGTATCATGTGGAAGGCATCCAGTGTGTGCTTTCTAGTGCACCCTAATTCAAAGTGATGTAAACTGATTGGGAGATTTGCTTCAGAAAGTGGACCTGTGATCAGAACAAAAATGCTAACATAGACATATTCTTAATTCCTTTTAGCTATAATTGAGCTGATCACCTGTATTGACCAAAAGCCCTAAAAACTACTACTGTTACTAATAGTTACTTGCTAATGTTACTAACTAGTGGTTAAGTACTATCACCATTAACAATGTTAAGACCGAGTAACTTTCTAGACACACCCACTCAATATATTCAGTCTTAAGATGATTTAACACAGATGTATTTTTCAAATGTTTAAAAATTGAAGGCCTAAAAGAAATAGAAAAGTAAATTAAAGCATCCTTTTTCTATTTAAAGAATCACAGTAGTATGTCCATATGATAAGTACTTTTGTGTTTTATTGTAAGTTTTTCCATTAAGTCAAGAAGTTAAAGTATTATTTCAGCTCAGCAAAGCATTTTATTAACCATAAAAGAATTTGAGTGTTTTCACTAGTAAAAAAAAAAAAAAAAACAAAAACATTTTGAAATGGAAAATAATTTTGACTGAAGTACACAAATAATTAATTTTTGTGTCAAACCAAAATATTCCACTTAATTTTTAGATTTATGTTTGCACAAAACTGGGAAATGAATTAATGAGATGTTTTAGTCAGAAATGTCTATTTTTTTCATCAGAAAAAAAAAAACAGTTCTAGTTTTAAAACCCATGAAAGGTTAAAAAAAAATAAATCAATCAGATAAACATAGATGTAGTCATGAACACATCAACAGATTACAGTGATCCTGGAACATCACAAAGTAAAAACAGTTATATAGAAAGACGCCTCTTTACATAAAGAATGAGTTAAGTAGAAACCTAGCTGGAGAATGAAAAAGCATAAAGAATGAGACACCATACCTGTCTATTATTTTATTTCTTAGATTCCTCTCAATCCATGTTATCAATTCAGTTTGCTGGCTAAACTGCTTATTGTCCTAACTTGGGCAGTCAGCAAATAACAAAGAAAAAAAGGCTTAGAATAAAAGCGCTTCATCAGCTGCTTCTGCTGAAGATCCTTTATGGTCTGTCTTTTAGCAATAACAATATTCCATACAATAATGTGAAAACCAGCACATTTCATCTGGAAAAGATATAGTCAACTTTGAGAATAATTCTTTCCATGACGTAGAGCATCAGTCACCCATTGATTGTACTGTAAAATAGCAAGAAAAAGGAGTGGCTCACTTCACCAATAAATAGCTATGCAATAATTTTGGCACATGCCAAAGAAACACCAACACAACTGAAAAGCTGTTATTTGCTACGTGAGCCACTAAAAAATATCATTAGGGAATGAATAATCTGACTGTCTCCATATAAATAACTAAAACCATCTGTAAGCTGAAAAATACATACCTAGCCTGAAATTTTCAAAATTGTCTGTGAGATTTTAGCAGGAACTATGTATCCAGCCTTCACAGACAGCTTTGAAAATTTTGTTCTTTGTTTTTCTTAGCTTTCCTATTTTTTAAGGAGGAAGAAATAACAGCTCTCTTACCGTAGCTGTTTTGTACCTTTGATACAAAATGGGGATAAAGTAGCTTTCTTGTGCAAATGTGTTAATTCCCATATAGTTAATTTCAGCAAAAAGGGAGACTGTCGATGTCTGCTTTATGAAACAGAACGTATGCAATGTAAAAAGAAAATGTAAAATGTGATAAATACACTTCTCTTATAGGAAGCAAGGTTGTGTACCACTGCTCATTTGATCACAATACCAATAAAAGCACTTCTATTTCCTGTGTGCTGTGGAGGTGTTTTCAAGTCATGCATCGTTTTAAAATCCAATAGGTAAGTCATAAAGCAAAGCACAGGAAATTAATACAGAGTACAATTCAGTGACAGGACAGCTTTGGACAGCAGTTTTTATGTGCAGTGACCAAGGCCAGATTCTTAGATCCTAATAAATTAAATTATCTTAGTCTTTATTATATTTACCATCAAGGAAATTTTCCTTTATTAATGTCAGCCAAGTCAGGCTTAACACTGTTTGTGGTCTATGTCAACAAATCAAAGCCACTTTTTTAACAGTTCTGTTCTCACTCATTACAAGCAAATCAAGGAACTAATTTGATCCTGTCTAATCAGATCTTACCTAATTATCAGTTTAACTTGGCAATCAACATGGCAGACTTGGATTCCTTAGGAACACAAGGAAGAATACTGCCTGCCACAAAGATCTGGAGAATAAAGGAAGCAGCCTCTAAATTCTGGAGGAAAGTATCTGTGCCAGGAAGACAGTAACTGGAATAAGTCATGCTTTTCAGCAGAAGACCTTAACTCTGGGGTGAGATATGAAAGAAAGAATCTAAGTACAGAGAAAGAGACAGGCTTCTCCCATGTATGGAAGATCTCAGAAGTCTTGGAAGACTCTGAATAAACGTAAAATATCTTAATTTTCCTGAGGAAACTGACACTACAAACATGACAAAAATCATTCAATTCTGTCAGTATCTGTTCATTTTTTTGCAATCTCATTTAAACTGAGAGCATATCCTTTTTCCTAATCTTTTGTGAGCCTCATTCTTTCCACACTCAACTTTCCCCAGATTTCTGAGGTATCAATCTAGAGTGCCTTGCAGATTTAAGCACTGGTGAAGAATTTGTTAAAGCTATTTGATAAATTTTTAGATATCTTCTAGAGGGATATAGAGAGAAAATACGTTTTTGTCACTGGGGACAACAGCTGTTGACTGCAAATTGCTGATGGACTAATGAAAAACTTACCTTGAGCACAAGCAGCTCAGGAACAGAAAAAAATGTTGTCCATCTCAGTCAAGGAAATCTTAAGAGTCTTAGATGCATTGTCCAAACACAGCAACCTTACTGATTATTTCTGAGAATCTTACTAGGATCATGTTCAAATTATAGAATAATATAACTAATTTATATTAGAATGTATTAAAAGTGTGTGAATTTGGTTTGTGCGGTAAGATTTTGGTATGGGGGGGCTACAGGGGTGGCTTCTGTGAGAAGCACGAGAAGCTTCCCTCATGTCCGATAGAGCCAGTCCAGCTGGTGGCCAAGACCAAGCCCATCAGTGATGGTGGTAGTGCCTCTATGAGAGCTTATTTAAGAAAGGGGAAAAAACCTGCTGCACAACAGCAACTGCAGCTGGAGAGAGAATATGTGAGAGGAGCAGCCCTGCAGACACCAAGGTCAGTAAAGAAGTAGGAGCCAGAGGTGCTCCAGGCACCAGAGCAGAGATTCCCCTGCAGTCCATGGTGAAGACCATGGTGAGGCAGGCTGTCCTCCTGCAGCCCACAGGTTAATGGTGGAGCAGATCACTACCTGCAGCCTGTGGAGAACCCCATGCAGGAGCAGGTGAATGCACCTGAAGGAGGCAGTGACTGCATGGGAAGCCTGTGCTGGAGCAGCCTCCTGGCAGGACCTGTGGACCCATGGAGACAGACGAGCCCATGCTGGAGCAGGTTCTATGGCAGGACTTGTGACCCTGTGGGGGAGCTGTTTATTCCTGATGGACTGTAGCCCGTGGAAGGGAACAACGCTGGAGAAGTTTGTGAAGAACTGTAGCCTGTGGGAAGGACTCACATGGAGCAGTTTATGGAGGACTGTCTCTTGTGGGAGGGACCTCATATCAGAGCAGGGAAAGATTGTGAGGAGTCATTCCCCTGAGGAGGAAGGAGCAGCAGAAACAACATGTGATATACTGACCCCAATCCCCATTCCCTGTCCCCCTGCACTGCTGGGAGGAAGGAGGTAGAGAAAATCAGGAGTAAAGTTAAGCCCAGAAAAAACGGACACGTAGGGGAAAGGTGTTTTTAAGATTATATTTTCTCTCTCATCATCCTACTCTGATTTGATTGGTAATAAATTAAACTAAATTCCCTGTTTTGCCTGTGACAGTAATTGTTGAGTGATCTCTTCCTGCCCTTATCTCGACCCATGAGCTTTTCATTATATTTTCTCTCCCTTGTCCAGCTGAGAAGGGGGAGTGATACAACTTTGGTAGGTACCTGGTTTCCAGCCAGCATCAACCCACCACAAGTGTGTTTACTCTGAAAACATGTTTTACAGAACTGTGCATATTAACAACAGCAACACCAAAGGCACAACTGAATCGTCACTGTTAGCTTACCCAGCAGAGACAAACAACTGTCCTCAAAATCCAAGGCTTATAGAAGCATAGCAAAAGAACTAGAACTGTGAAGTAATAAAGTGGAATAACATGGTTATGTCACTAACACCAACTGTCCTGTGTAAGCAGGGAGTAGTGCATTGTGGATGCATTGCTACCACTCATGTACTGTTTAGTTATTACATTCAAAATAATTTCTTGTCAATTATGTCTGTTAACCAAGAGTGTCTTTTTTTTTTTATCCAATTATATGGAGTCTATGGAAGTATCATGTTCTTCTAAACTCCGGAATCTAAGCTCCAGAATCACAAAGCACTCTCCTTCACAAGCATATTTTTCTAAGGAGTGTGACCAGAAAATTATTTTTTTTATTTCTGAGATACATATATAACTCTCTTCCCACACCAGAGATTTATCATTTTAACATACTGAAATGTTGTCTTAAGCTGAAACTGAAACAATCTGTGAGTAAAGTTTATATTCATAAACAAAAAAAAATCTCTAATGGTAGTAAAGCAGATACTAAGTAAATTGGGTGTGAGGCTACTGCCGTGTGCTGAAAAATGAAGAAAAATAAATCTGTACAGAAAAATCTTTCATAAACCAAGAATAAGAAAATTTCAAAACATAGATATAACTGAACTGCTTAATATATTATACTATGCAGGTATACATTTCATTAAAGTAATTTATTTTGTAATTTGTAACTAATTATTTTTCAATTTGTATTTAAATCATGTATAGCTTTAATTCATTGTATCACACAAGTATACACTTATTTATCTCACATAGCCTATGAACACAAGCATATGAAAATCATGTGAAATTAAAGAAATATTTCAGAAGTACCAACTCATATGAAACGTCTTTCTAATACCATAAGACTCTTTCCTGTTACATGTGTCTCACAAATAAAGTTTGCACATCATGTGTGTTTGCTATGTGTTAATTACAGAAATAATTACACCCTATTTATAAAGGATGGGTAACCTCCTATTTTAACACAACTTATTCTCATTGGTGATTGTTTTTCATGGTAGTTTTTAGATGTCTATGACATCTTTTGACATCTTATTACAATGCATCAGGCATGAATGCATGATCGCTGCTCTTAGGGTTTTCTGTTTCAACCACTTTTAGTTATTATGTGCTGTGATGGTGCATCCCCACCCACAGCCTTTTCTTTCTTCAATCACTTTCTGACCTTGGGAACTCCTGCCAAACCACAGCCTTTGTATAGTGAGTTGGTCAGCTAAGGGCTCCTTAATCGTACCAGAAACTCCTATGTGGCTGAGGCAGAAAAGGCACTGCATGTACTGAGAAACACCAGTTGACTGTTCAAGGCAGGACAAAGAACAAGGAACAATCAGTTACCCCCTGACAGCCTTGAAGCATGTCTCATCTGGGCTGCAACAAAGCAGAGTGGTACCATTGTTACAAAACAAGTGGAATGGTACCATTGCTACAACCCAAGCAAAGTGGTGCCACTGGTTACTGGAGTTTCAGAAGCACCAGCCGGATTCTGGTCAAGATGATAGTTTACAAAGGACTAAAGCCAATCATCTCATGACCCTATAAAACAGTGGTTAAAAATGAGGCCCCTTGAGCTCTCCTGGGTCACAGTGGGCTGCAACCAGAACCTCCCCTGAGTGGGATGCCTCTTAGAGCTAGGAAACTCTGAAGTTTGTTAAAATTGAATGTCCATTGTCGAAGACCAACAGTGGAGTCTGGGCTGAAACCTTTCACTCCTTGAGGCTCAACCCTTTCCCATTGAGAGATGCCAAGAAAATTGATGTATTTTTACTAAAATCAAGGATAATTTTTAGCAGATAGACCCACATATATATATATATTATATACATAGATATAATCGAACTTATACATGCATGTGTGAATGAACTTAAGTAATCTGTAGATGTGTGATTTAATTACCAGTTCTCTGAATGTTAATTTAGTTAATGACCAAAAGCTGCTAAAATCTTGAAGTCTACCTCAAAACTGTGAACAAACCTTAGACTGCCACACCTATATAATCCTTAGACATAAGCCATTGACCAAGTCTGGGACTAAGAGTGGACTTAGATGCACCTAGACTCCTCTCTCAGATGGAGTTTAGAAAGTAAGGGGGTCTACCCTGAACCTTGTGACTCAACAGGAGAGTCCTCCTTATCCTCTGCATCCATATCTCTGTGGATCATTCTAACTCTAGTATAACTTGGTGTCTTTTGTGCACTTTCTCCATGCAGTGATAGAGTGAACCTTGCTACCTTTGAATCTGTAACTAAGTCTCCGTTTCAATTAATTTTTGTCAAATCACTTTGTTAGTCAACTGATGATTGAATGCTATTAAAAATACCACAATCAAATATTGTGATTTGCCATAAGGGCACAAATAAATTCCAACTGCTACTAAATCAAATTGTGTAGAGACACTTATTCACGGCAGGATTTGCAACAGGATCTTCAAACTCATTTTGTGACACATGCATATTCAGGTGTATAATACATTTTGCACAAAATTTACCTATGCTGAAGCAGAAGTTCGTATATGACCCTATTATATTTCTCAGTGCAAAATTTCCCTCATCATGTAATTCTGACTCTTTTTCCTATTCAATACTGCTAAACACATTTCATAGGTAAACTGAAATGACAGTTTTTCCTGACACAGGAGCACAAAACAGAAAAATGAAGAAAAGTTGGGTTATATGTTTATTTAAATTTCAATCGCACTTTCTGAACTGAGTATTTAGTTAGACAGTTTGTAAACAATTTCATTGCACAAACTTGTTTATATCTGTTGATAACACTAAACTAATTCAAACTTGTTTCAAATCAGCTGTCAAACAGTCTAGAATAATCCCACCTCTTTTCATTTTTGTATTTTCATTGACAAGAGTACTTTCCAAAGCACATTGTCATACTATCATCCAGCAAATAATGCCCCCCATACATGCATTCTATCCATTTTGGTACCACTACCTTTCAAATAGATATTCCACTCTGTTTGTAAGGGAACAAAGAAGGTAAAGCAAGGGTACTTAGAAATAGAGCTAAGTGACTTACCTTCAACTTTAGAAGCAGTTTTAAGATATCGAACTCCCACTCTCAATCTGATGTGTGTATAACTTTAGAAGCAGACTAGTGTACTAGGGATGTAAATAAATTGATTTGCATGTAATCCTTGTAAATGAAAATGTGCCTATCATACTGCTTAGCTGTGCACTCAGATGTTGAAAGATTAGTGTCCTAAATGAACATATAAACCCAAGTGGTTTTCAATTAAATTTTGTAATATTTTACTACTAACTACCAAATAATAAGAAACCACTAGAATTTATAAATACATTAACTAAACAGACAACAGATGGTATTATTTGTTAGAGGGCTGCAGTTACCTCTTGGGTTTACAAAGCTCTCTGTGATTGTTTTGCACATGTTTTTCATCTTGTTTTAAGATTTGTCCAACTTCTGGGAAATATTTTTGTACGTAAAATAAAGACATGATAAAAGTATATAACATATATATGATAGACAGCACTGATACACAAAATAGAGAATTATAAAGTACCAAGTTACTCAATGTCTATAAAAATTTAATACAAACAATTATTTAGGGAACTCTGCTTAGGAAAACACTTTCCACTGATAAATTGCTATTATTTGAAACTTGTAAATTATTAAGCTAAAATTTATCAAGATGTAATTTTTTTCAGTGTTATTGAGTAATTTTCATGTATTAAACAGACAAACGCAGAGACACACCTCTGCCCCAGCTCTCCATCTTTAAATGAACCAATATAGTATCAGCTTATTCTGTTTTCAGAGGGCTCATTCTAATGGCTTATCACCATCAGCCAAAAGCCAGATTAGCAGCACTAATGGGGTCTAACCACTTTCCACTACATACAAGCGGAGTCTTTCCAGTATTTCCTCTCTTGGTTGGTCCTTTCCTTCTTTGTATAGACAGCAGACTCAAACAGCGTCATTCTTATGAGAAGGAAATGTCACTGCTATCTATGTGCCTCAGCAGAATAAAATAATAACATGTAGGCTTTGTCATTTTTTGGCCTCAGAGCATGTTCCAAATTAACACAAACATATATATTTACAGACATATATAGAAAATTCACACAAAACCTCTTCTGCAGAAATAGAACTTTCAGCTTTTTGTCAGGAAAAAAAAAAGATGCAACAGAAACTGTTTAACTTCAATTATTTCTGTGTCTTACCAGTGAACAGACAGCTAGATTCTGGTTTTCTTATGCCTAGATAATGCTACTTGACTCCAAAAGGGATTGCTAGGATTATCTTCTCTTTTGTGAGGAAGGGTTTCAGACTCTGAAGTTGAACTGAATGCTGACAAGGTGCTCAAAATTGTATAGTTCTCAAAAGACCATTTTAGCAAGTTGAGATTTTTCTGGGTTTATACATGACGAAAATGTTTGTTACAGGATATTCAGTCTCTATGGAAGAGCTATTGTGTATGTCTACTAGCAGGAATCTACCTCCCTGTATTGGTCTGCATATTGGTTGCTTCATGCATTCACTTGTTTTTATCTTTGATGGCAGTTATTCTCCCTTTTATTTTGTAATTTTTTTTCATATGAACACCATTACTGAAAAGACCTAGAATAGCATTAAATTCATTAATGATTTTATTAATTCAGCTAGTCATCAGGTACAATTCATCAATGGTGCATATCTCTCTGCTCTGTTTTTGCTAAATGCATCTTCTCTGGAATATAAATTATGACGAAAAAGTGGCTGACTAATCTGAATTTCTCAATTTATTCATGTTCAATAAAAAGCTATTCATCAGCTTAAACTCAGCTGTGAGTTCAAATCAAATTTAAACCACCTGGGAGTAAACAAAATTGCTCTTCTTCCCTAGCACGTCAGCTGTGGATAAAAATAACAAGCACATTTCCAAGGAGTTCAAGATTCTGAAACCTCTGTTTCTACCAACAGATTTTACTGAAATGATTTAACGATTAGAAAAAAGCACCCTGGGTGCATTTTAGATTCAATATTTTGATCCATGATTAAAGAGAACAGAAAGAAAAAATAGTGGTAAAATCTTATTTGGAGGTTATAAATAGGCTTGTCTTTTCACTACTGTCAGTATTAATCAGACATTCATTACAAGGAAATTTTAGATTATATTGTCACACTTGCTTCACTGTTCTTCAGTATCTTCATCATCTTATATCTTTTCTATTTTCCTTCCATTTACAGACCATGTCCAAAAAATTTCCACTGGAAAAACAAGACTATTGAAGTCACTGAAGAAGTCAGGTGGAGTGTGAGGCCTTAGCTACAAAATATACATTTAAAAGTAATGCTTAGCTAGTTATCTAGCTAGCTAAATTAAATACTGTTTTGCCCGAGTTCTGTTCAATTCTGACAAGACTGTTCTGTTTAAAAAACCAGTAAAAATATTCTGGTTAATCTTAAGGACTCTGGGATGGGGACAGCCAACTGTCAGGACCCTTTTCAGGAGTTAAGCTGCTTATGCTCAAAGTCACCTCTGATGCAGTGCAATGCTCTAAACTGGATTCTAGCTGCTGGAAATTGCTATGTGTGAAAGAGTTTGGGAAATGCTCGCTCACCACTTGGGAGCTGCTTTCAAGCTCAGACCCTCATTCTCAGGCCTTGCCTGAGACACATTGCAGCTGTGCCTGATCACGTGCTCTGTGAATCTGGATCCTGACCTGCTGACCTGCCTTTAAGGCTTGACTTTGGACCTATTCCATCATTGAATTGATTGGCAACCCCTGATCTCTCCATTACTGCCATCACACCTTCTCTTCTTTGTATGGATGTTGTGGAACTCTGCTTTTGGCCTTACAGGTATTGCCCTTCTGTTGCCAGTTGCTCCTATCTTGACTTCCTTTCTGTAGCAGCCATTCTTGCTGCTCACTCACAACAGCTCATATATTGTATATTGTTAAACTACAATTAATGTATTATGGCAATTATGAGAGTTCTTTCTGGCACAGAAGGGGAGCTTGTGCACTGAGAGTCATTCCATCTCATGTGTTGTAGATAATTGATTTTGTATATTTCACTATGGGCAATTGGGTGATAACTAGAAGTCTCCATCTAAGCTGTTAACACATGAACTGCTTTTGAACATGGATGAATTTCAGGAGACTCTCCTATGTGTCCACACTCCTCCTTACATGACCAAGGTGTCATGTCACATAGTTTTTTATCTGGAAGGCTGTATCTGGCTCAGAGTTACAGTTAAATAGCATTTTTCTTTGCTGTGTAGTCATACTCTTTTATCAGAAACACAACACACCTCACTGTATAGCAAAAGATGAGTCAACAACTGTGGCAGCTGTAGCCTCTGTTCTCAAATAGGGCAATGACTCAAGAAAGAAATAGGTTGTAATAGGATGTACCACTAAGAAGATTATACAAAAGATGGTACAAAATGAAGACGACTTCCTTTATTCTTTTACCTTTTATAAAATCCTCCTGCTTGGAAACTCTTTGAACAAAATATGACACCTGTGATACTAGTGAGATAAATTTCTGATGGTGTTCATATTACTGTAACTCTTAAGGATCCTAGTGAAGATCTCAAATCAATAATCACTAAGTAAATGCTCAGAGATACTGACTCTTATACTGGAAAAAAAATGAAAGACAGGAAGGGAAAG
>NW_009258371.1:598974-601084 GCF_000687185.1 Egretta garzetta
ACCAGCAGAGAAAAATACAGTAACCTGTCATTTAACTATCAGGTAAATGGCAGAGCTAGGATCAGAATCCATGTGATGTTAAGTATAGCTGGTCAAGAATTTAGATAAAACATTTTCTTTCATACAGAAATGCTCAGTGTCACTGAAAATGAAATCTTTATCAGAAACAGAAGTCTCACTAATAGTGAACTGTAAAAAAATCTCTCACAATTTCATGGTACTATTGTAGCCAAAGAAAGAGAGCAAACTACCGATTGTGGACATGAGATCATTTAGTCACTAATGCCCTGCTTGCTTCTAAGATAGGTTCTTGCTTTTGCATCAGGTGCAGGCAACCTGAATTTTGATTTCCTGTATCTCAGTGGTTGTTCAAGGTCTACCATAGGCAAAGATTTTCTGAAGGATCACCGTGAATTATGTTTATCAGAAATTACAAAGGGAGATATATTAAGTTAGATAGATATATTTTGCTAATTAAAAATGTAACACCAACTGACACAGTAACACTTATTCAAGTTAGTAGTAAGTGCTTCCAGCTGAGTAAATAGCAGGAACTTTGGAATAGAATCACATCAGTTTATTAAAATCAAGTAACAAAAACATGCATGGCATTAATAGTGTCTGCATATGTATAGATGCATCAGTGTCATTTTAATGACTGAACATGGAAGAATTGTCAGCATCTAAAATATGCTACACCATTTATTCTGCTTATTTACTTGGGTGTTTTTATGACAAATTTAAATAGAAACCTAAATATTTATTAAGCTCTGTAAATTGTCTCACTCATGATCTTAAAAGGAGCCAGTTCTTTAAGAAGTTTAACTCTCCTAAGCAGAGAAATCCAGAGAAAAAAATTTAGAAATAATTTTTTTAACTTGAAGAATAATGATTTTTTTTTTGTAGCTCTCTGCAGAGGAATAGCTAGCACCTGTGTGGTTTTTCACTGGAGTTTTACATAATTTTGAAATTAAACCTGCTACTTCTATATTTGACATTGATGCCAATCAAGTAAGCAATAAAATACTTCTTAGCTTTCTCCTGAATTACTGAAGTTATGGCCATATGTGCATTTAATACTGAAAAGTGGGTTTACTAGACAGCACACACTGTATCAGCATCAACCTTCTAGTGAAGACCAAACTGAAGAATCACTGTGTCATCTATCAGCTATTTCTTACTCCCCTCTTCTGCTAAGAAGAAAAAATAAAAGTCAAGAAGGTAACATATTTATGAGAGAGGTTGGGTGATTCATTGGAAGATATGATTTATTTCCTAGCAGAATGGATTTGAGGGAGCTTCACTGCAAGGAGACTTTTCAAGGGCAATGTTAACATACTTCTGGCCACATTCAATCTATTTGATCAAATGGTTACTCCCATGTGACCACTTGATCTTGAAAATGCTTTTGCTCTGGTCAAATACTGATAGCTATTCTGAATTTTGCAGGTAATTTCTTTGTGGAGGTTATCTTCAGTTACGTTTCCTCAGTATATCTGTTTTGATAAGTACTGGGGTTTCTAGAGTTAAGGAATGAGATATTTTCTGACTACATTTTTTACACATATTAGAAATCCTTTTGGTTTTCTGTAGAAGTTATCCACATGCATTAAGCATGAATTCAAAGAATTTCTTAATGAGTACCCCTTTTGCCCTATTCTTTACTATTTTGTGGAAAAATACTGCCAACTCATATTTGACTTACAGCCTTGTTTTTTGGTTGTTTTTTTTTTTTTTTTTACTTTAAATACAACTATATATAGGTGAAGACATAGCTTGAGAGAACCACTGGCCTTCACAGCATATATCTAGTTTAATGGGCAGCTCTACCCTCTCTTCAGCTTCAATGGATATGACTAAATATCATTATATTTATGTTTTTGAATTTTATAAATACACCACACCTCAGTAGGTGAGCAGATATGCTTTCCCTCAAATCCATCCTTCTGAAAATATACATACCAATTATTTCAAAATTTAATACTTCAACTTGCATTACATCATGTCCCCAAAATGAGATGTCATAAAGCAGAAATAGGCTGAAATAGAAATCTGGAGTTCAACCATCTTAGTAATAGGTACATTATAGAGTTCATTAAAAATGTATAGT
>NW_009258371.1:601123-603186 GCF_000687185.1 Egretta garzetta
CTCCAATTTTTAATTATTTATCTATGTGTTTGATGCTTCTGTGGATAAGTATTCATTAAAAAAACCACGTGCAACCATATTGGTTTTCTCTTCAATGATAATAGAGTTATGCATTGAATGATAAGAGAGTTATGTATTGATCCCTTTGTAAAACCAAGTTAATACTTTAAGCAAAAGTTTATTTGTTTAAATCACAAAGGCACATCAATGTTCCAGTTTATGACTTTTTAATAGACATTCATGAGAATATTCTTGTGAAAAAAGTGAGAAAGTAATGCTTCTACTTCTACTACCTAATGGAAATATGTTACTGTCAGGGAGGAGCAAGCATGGCTGCTCCCTAAAGACGGGCAATGTAGTCAATATTTCTGATCCCCACCTGCCTAACCTGAACAAGTCAAGGTGATCGGCTGTGTCATTTTGACTCATTCTCTCAGAGCATGAAGGTGCCCTGAGTATGCTCCTCTTAGAGTAAAAAGCGGGTGTAGACTAAAGTTCTCTTCTATTACATGCTGCACTGCCAAGATAGGTGTCCCTTGGTTCCTCTTTCTCCAAAACCCGTCTCTGAGCCAAAAGGATGCTGTTCCTTTGGCATACATGAAAATAAAGGAATTTGGAGAAAGATGCTGAAAGAATTAAGCAAGCTGTGGATGTTCACTGCAAACACTGCCAGTTAGGAAAACTTCCAAGCGCAACTTTTAAAGGAACACATATTTTTAAGCAGGTGAATTGCTTTCTAATCCTGGCTGTAACATGTACACTATATGCTTTCTGCCTATACAGTGACAGAGGAAAAAACAAAAAGGAAAAAAAAAAATCTACAAATCAGTGTGTTGTTAAAGAAAATTTGATTGGGATTGTTATTATATCCAGATGGAGAAATTTCCTTCCACCCTACCCACAGAGAATTTGCTGGTTCCAGAAATCTTAAAATCAAAGTAGGGTTTTATTTCAGGGAATTTATTAGTCAGGGAAAGTTTTATCTTGCTACCTACTGTCAGCTTTAGGGTAGTTGTTTGGAAAAGATGGCAGAATGGAGTATTCTACATGTATTATAACGTCAGTTAGTGATATGATCACATGCTGTTCCACTTACATCCTGTTGTCTTGGTAGTACAAGTCTATTATGGCCTCATAAGTAATTGTATTTGCTTTTTACCTGCAGTGCATTCGATTACTAAGCTTCTTTTTAGCATCATTTGTAGATGTAAACATGAATTTTCATCTGAATTTTGTGTTCTGTGTAACTATAAACAGCAGCATGTAAAACCTTCATACTGGAAAAGCGGGAGCTAAAAATAATAAAAATTACTACTGAATATCATTCCAATGAATACTTTTATACTAAGAATAAAAATGTCTACTTTCAATAAAGTAGACATGTTTCAACTTAACTTCAAAGGGTAAACCCTCTTAAGCTTCACCAATCTACATCCATAATATATTCAACAGAATACATCCATACAGCTGATTAGATGTTCATTACACAGGCAAAGCATACACTTAATGAAACGACTGGGTTATTTTATAATACTGCTCACACAGGAAGATTACTTAATTTATTATTTAGCACAGCTCCTGCTGTGATATATTTTAAATATAAGATTGAAACGATCATTCACTCTTGCGTCCCAGGATGCTTCTCTGTTAACTACAATGCATACTAAGAAGGAGAGATAGTTGATAAAAAGAAAATAAAAGACCTGATCTTTTTTCCCCAACCGATGTTTCCAAAAGCCATCAAGCTTTATGTGTGCTTTCACATTAATTCTTCTTTCATTGAATATTCTAAACTATAATTTAGATCTGCAAGCTATGCACACACAGAAGTAGTATAGATGTATCTGGTAACCTTTCTCCTCACCCCTCCCGAGTTGATGGTTAGCATGAGGGGGACCGGGAGGGCAAAACCCCTCCTGCTGTAAGAGAAGATCAGGTTCGTGACCTCCTGAGGAACCTGAATGCACATAAGTCCATGGGACCTGATGAGATGCATCCCAGAGTCCTAAGGGAATTGGCTGATGTAGTTCCCAGGCCACTCTCCATGATATTTGAAAAGTCAT
>NW_009258371.1:604363-621658 GCF_000687185.1 Egretta garzetta
CATCCCTGGAAACATTCAAGGCCAGGTTGGACGGGGCTCTGAGCAACCTGATCTAGTTAGTGTTGTCCCTGCTCACTGCAGGGGGGTTGGACTAGATGACCTCTAGGGGTCCCTTCCAACCCAAAACATTCTATGATTCTATGATATTTGTTACATGTTTCTAATCAGATACTTGACTATGAATTTTGTAAAATAAAGCGTATATCAAAATAAAACTTCCTTTTGTTGTAATGTGCTTTCACACTGAATATTGGTTTATAGTTTACCATATATTTACCAATAAATACATGCATTTATTATTGTTTGCATTCTAACTATTGCTATTGGTCCCAGCAATGGACCTTCCTACTTTTCTCTGCCTGTTGGCAGCTTCCTTGCTCTAGTAACCGTCTTTTGGGTATGATGTTTGTTGTGCTGTGTGGTGAACCAATAAAGGCATTGATTTGGATTAAGAAAATCTGGCAAAAAGAAGGGAGGAAAGGCTAAGATGCTTCAGCTGATGCTGCCACTGAAATAAATGCTTTACCTGACTAAACTAATTAACCTGGTTAGTGTTAATTTAATGTACATTTTCTGTTTTCAGTTGAGGACAGATGAATAAAACACCTGTTGACTACTTGAATTGCAGGAGACATTGAAGCCTAGCAGAGTTAAAGAACCACAGGCAGATAAGCCACTGTAAACAGCTTCATTCAGAGGTAAAATGGAAATAAATGTATAAATGAAAAAGAAAGAAAACATCTTCTGCACAGTTACGTAAAGCATAAAAAGCACATTATTTTTAATAGAACTTTATGATGCCTCTTTATGCTGACTACAAAATGCTAAAAGTACCCATAAAACTAAACGACAAACTGCTTGTTATTTTTCCAACTATTTCTTGGAAATTAAACTTGTTGCTAACTGCAGTTATATTGCGTATTTTCCTGTACTGCTGGAAAATAACATTAAACAAAGATTTTTCTTTGAAGAAGATAAGGAACAGTAATATTATTTTAATGATGTCTCCTAGTAAGTAATTATTGCTATTGTTCTTTTTCCAGGGACTGTGTTTCCAGTTTGTTTTAACCCCCCCTATGAGTGTGTTGCTGCTGAAAGAACTGGTCTTGGCCTATGTTGCCTTCTGCCCTAGTTATTTGTTCCCGTTTCTGCCTTAGTTTCTGTGCAGCAATTTTATCTGACTGAAACCTTCTTTTGTTTTTGTTGCTATTGCCAACAGCAGGGACATTGTTGGAATGTGGAATGGAACTTGAAATATAGTGTAGCTTCAACTGTTCTTTGTGATAGCTTCCAGGGCTACAACAGCTAAAACTCAAACCTGAAAATCTGTATGAATTTACACTTTATATATATATATAAGTATACACACACATGTACCTATTTTCTCTGCAGATTGTTACATACATGTATGTTTGTAGGAGTATACCTATTCAGCTTAAACTGTATGAATGAGATTTGAGTTTTGCTCAATATTGACCAGATTTTATAGTAAAAGTAATCCAGATGCACAACCTTTTAAAGTAAACATCAAAACTTAATGATGAACAGATCTAAAGGAACAGATTAATTACAGTATGTTTGATGGAATTTCATATTGGTCTGAGTTATATACAAACAAACAAAGCTAAAAAAGATGAAAGGCTTCAAGTGTTGAAAGCTTCAGAAGTGTTTAGTGATGTTTAGCATAAGTAATGGGTTTTATACATTGCCATAAATTTTAAAAACCCTGCAGTGAGAAGATCTTAATCTGTTGACAATCAGGGAGGTTGAAGCCAATTAACTTGAGAGTCATCTTCTGTATATTTAATGTGAAGTTAGTGGACATAGTCTGAGATTTCCAGTGTTATTTCTCTTTTCTAAAAGGTTCCACTTTTTATTTCCTACTTGTATTTAACTTTGGTATTCCCTATTCTGCTCAAGATTGAATTCTAAATGACTGGAGATACTTCTGGAATATTCTTAATCAAAATTCAAGACGTGTAAAATGCATTGGTTTACTATTCCACATGTCATCTCATACAGAAAAAAAACACAAACCAACTTATCTGTTTATCACATCAAGCAACCCATACTACTTATGTGTCACCATCTCAAATATTTCCAGCTATCTTCTCATCTTTACAGGGGTGGTACAATAGTCAACCAATGTTCTTGAGTCACCTGTCATTTCAAGTTTTACTTTGGGGTATTTCAGAAACAGAGTGATAAAGTCACTTTTAATATTTTATGTCTTGTTAACTCATATACAAAAGATACAATGTAAATTCAGCAGAGCAGTCAAAGAAAGACCACCAGTGAGTCCATATTTCAGAATTTTATAGTAGAATATTAATCAGAGACACGAAGTTGTAGGTAAGTTAGTTGGGATTTTACTCCATGTATAGTAGAACACCTATAGTATTGTTTAATCTTGTTGGGCATTGCTTCTTTGATGTCTGTTGTAAACTGTTGTTTCTTGGCCATTTATACTTTCACTACCTCAAGCTAGATTAATGATTATTAACCTAACTAATCAACGTATTAACCTAACTAACCAATTCAGAGACTTAAACTAAAAACGATTCCCTTTATTTATGCACCATTTTAGAAATGTTATATCAGCTTTTCTCTCAGCTTTTCAGATATAAGAGCTGCTGCTTAACAAGTTATCAAGCAGCATTTAGCAAGGAATGTTTAGATTTTTAATAGAGTCAGATTAAAAAATAATAATTAATTTCTAAATATGATATACAATTTGCAGTGGCCACATACTGTGTGGAATCTGTGACCTTCTTAGGCAGAAGAGAACGCATTCTTGTCAGTCAATTTCAATTTCAAAATCAAACCTAGAATTCTAAAACCAAAATTAAACCAGACCTATGTGTATATGTGTACACATTCATGTGCATTGCCTTCTGTGAAAAAAAGTGGAATGAATACTTATATTATAACAAAAAGTTATTTACAAGTATTTTTAACATGACAAAACCTTATAAGCATCAGTGTTACACACAAGAGATTTCAGAATAGATTTCTGAATCTGAATAGATGCCACCCTCTGCTTTATGGCATTATGTAATCAAAATAAAGTGTAGTTATTTTCTGTATGAGGAAAGTTTATCAGAACTAAGTATCTCCATACCAACATTGCAATCAGAGGCATTTGGTGGGTCTGGGAGATAATAAAGTGTAGGTCTACTCTGCTCTGGTAAGATCTCACCTGGAGTACTGCATCCAGCTCTGGAGCCCTCAGCACAAGAAAGACATGGAAGTGTTGGAGCGGGTCCAGAGGAGGGCCACAAATATGATCCAAGGGCTGCAGCACCCCTCCTATGAGGACAGGCTGAAAGAGTTGGGCTTGTTCAGCCTGGAGAAGAGAAAGCTGCGGGAAGACCTGATTGCGGCCTTTCAGTACCTAAAGGGGGCCTATAGGAAAGATAGGGAAAATCTTTTTAGTAGGGCCAGCTGTGACAGGACAAGGGGTAATGGCTTTAAACTAAACCAGGGTAGGTTTAGACTAGATATAAGGAGGAAATCCTTTACAATGAGGGTGGTGAAACACTGGAACAGGTTGCCCAGAGAGGTGGTGGAGGCCCCATCCCTGGGAACATTCAAGGCCAGGGGCTCTGAGCAACCTGATCTAGCTCACTGCAGGGGGGTTGGACTAGATGACCTCTAGGGGTCCCTTCCAACCCAAAACATTCTATGATTCTATGATAGCGACGAACCAGGGTTTTGTCGTCTTTACCCTAAATGTAAGAGTTAAACCATAACTATCCCCTGAAATGTAGTCATGCATGTTAACTGGCTTTGTCAAGAGAGTAGAAATCATTTAGCTACATCTGTGGACTAAACTAAATTATAGTTAGCCACATCAACCATGATTTCTCCTTGGTATCTTAAGTAGATAGAGTTGAAAGGAGATGCTAATCATTCAGTATCATTAAGGACATGCAAACTAAAACAACAGAGCAAATGCAGAATTACGTCGTCTCTAGCACTAATTGTTCTGACTATCAGGTGTCTGTTACCAGTCTGTAATCCACTTAGAGGACTTTTAACTTTCAGTTTTAGGTTAATGCATTACTACTGTATTTTATGTTTGAGTCGGGTAAACTCAGGAAAATATTATTGGCTCCTTGAAAAATAGGAAGGTTCCTACTTGCACAGGGAAAAAAATAAAAAAATAAATACAGAAAAAAAGATGAGTAAAAAACCTGGGAAGTTGAGATAGATAAAAATAAGCACAGATAACATTTCTGAAGAGAAGTAAGTTAGAAAACAATGGTATGCTACAAGATTTATACACCTAGAAAACTTGTCTTCTGAAACTTCTCAGCAGTTAAGGAATCTAGCTAGGTTACTTCTTGAAAGAGTAGCATTTTTCATGAAGAGTGATGAGGTTATCTCAAAATTCCATTTTCTTTTTTTCTTCTTTATAACTGAACTTCAGAAAAAATCAACTACATGGTTAGTTACTGCACTATTTTATGCACTGTGCAATTAGAGCACTTTAAGGACACTTTCTGTGTATTTACATGAAAAAAATATTTAAACTGTATTTTTATTATTTTTGACCTTATTTATGTACCCAAATTGGATTTTGTCACTTCTATTCAAACTTAGCAGTGACCAAGTGGAGTTCTTATAGAATACAGTATAATAAACAATAGCAATAAAGTTTGCAGCACATATTTAAGATTCTTCCTGAGCTCAAATTGCTTTATTCTATTTTGATTCTTCATAAAGTTTTAATAAAATGTCAAAAGAATATCTAAGGAAGCACAGAAAATATCTGATCACATTGCTGTAACACTTGTAATTTGGTTTAACAAGAAGTAAACTGCGTGATAAATGAAAATCAAGGTCATTCTTACACAGAACATCTATCATCTAGCAGCTTACACTGGTAAACCAAGTTAATGCTAACACACACTAGATTTCTTTATTATTTTTTAATATTTTTGCTCCAGAAAAGCAGATTTTTGGTTTATAAATAACTTAGTTGAAAATCACCAAGTGCCATAAAAGCACTGATAGGAATTACTGAACTGCTAGATCATTAATTATTCTACAAAAATGAGATTTCTTTCAGTATAAGACAATCTGTATTTCAGACTATAAGCATTGCCACAAGATACGCAGAATTGATGTATCAGGAAAATTTGTTTCCTGGGGAAGGTGACAGACTTAATAAGGGATGAGATTTTAAGACTACTTTAATTAATGTAATTAAATAATTACTCCTTAACCATCAGGATGTAGATTAAAACTTACACATATTGGCATCCTTCATAAAGCAAGAAAAGAAGACAGGACAAGGGAAATAAGAAAAGCTAATACAATTTTAGAATAAGGAACCTTATCAAATTTACCTACCTATTCAAAAAGGGATACTCTTCTCGTGGTGTGTATGTTCAGAAGACATGCTGAGGATGCTGGGTTTTTCATGCAACAGGTTCCCAGAACTACTAGCCAGACCTTGCGATGGTGACATTCTGAAGAGTTTTTCAGGCTACCACATAATTTTCCTCCTGATAAGTCTTTATATGAGGTTTGGTTAGCAGCTCAAGAGTTGCCACAGCAGCAGCTGCAACAAGATACTCTGTGTTTCTGTAGGTTTGTGAATATCCATGAAAACTGATGAACACTATTGCAGCTAGGCCAATTTCTGGTACAATGTGGGATATGAAGTATGGGTTTAAAATTCCCTGAGGCAAAAACAGATATCACAGCCTGACTCTTATTTCTTCCAAGTCAATACATCAATCTATCTATCTATCAGGTAGAGGTATTGTAACAGCACTATTCTCAACCAAATTCTCTGAGGGGCCTGGCTCAGATTATGTTCCTGGAAGGCAGATGGTAGATTAAGCTCTAGGACTGGAACAAATGAAGAAAGACTGACTTTGAAAGTTTTTATGAGATTCTGGGTACAAAGTAAATGTCCATGTGCTCAGGGCAGGTGCAATGTTGTGCAGAAACACTTGTGCACATGCTCAGCATGAAACCTTTAGGAAATGAATGGACTCCATTTGCAAAACTTAGGTGCTGTGGCCTTAAAACTATGCAGGTTTCATTTGTGGCTCAGTAGGAGTTTTGAAGATCTAGATTTTGGATTTGGGCTTCTGTCATGGTCAGTATGACTGAAGTTCTGTGCATCTAGCACAGAAAGTCAGATTCTCATGTATCTAAGCCAGAGGTTAACAAGCTGCATCTGGTTGAATGAACCAGCAGCACGCAGTTTGAACATGTATAGATTTTATCAGTGTTTGACAATGACAATTCTTCTATATTAAAGTAACATTTCTTCTGACCATCTCTGAAATGCAAGGAAAATACTTTTACCAGAAAATTATATACTTCAATAGGGACCCGATGTCATATGCCTAGATCACTTTTAAGAGACTTGCCATGAACTTCCAGACCACAAACACAAACTATTACAGATGATCAAGAGACATAACACTATTTTTACAATGCTTTACAACTAATTAAAAAAAAAAAAAAAGGCAAAAAAAGGCCCATTCTATCAAGAAAATAGAACACAGAGACATAACAATACTTCTGTCTAGGATTTCACAGCCAGTATATAGTTGAATTTTCCTATTATTTAGAACACTGAAACCTTTTTTCTATCAAGACAAATATGCTCCGATTTCTGAGTTATTAAACAAAAAGAAAAAAAATGTTTCACCTTTGTAAAGATTAAAAAGATTAAACCAGAAGCATATTAAGTACCACTCATACATAAAATGGGCCCACTGGGAAAGACTTTCCAGTGCATGTGGTAGGCTAAATTTGTCATGAACCCTAAACTAGTTTATGTGGTATACCATAGACCATTCTCAGTTGAATCAAAATAAGATTTATCATTGAGCTGGCATTTCTTTTTTCTATTTGGTTAATTTCACAAATAATTTATCAAGCTTTATTTTCATTACAATTAATATGGATTGTATTGAAAGAATGTGAGTTTGTTTCCTTTATAAAATAACACTACAGCATTTACTTGACCTTTAACTCGATAACCGCAGTATGTATAATGATTATCTGTTGGAAACAAATGGTTGCTATTGGCTGGTATAAATTATTTCTCACTAGTTTACTAGTTCATAGGTCAAAACTGTAACATTACAGTGTTTACCCTAGAAGCTAGTGGCCTTTTGGTTATGAGAAATAAACTTTCCAGTGAATATTTCTTGTATGTCTCAGACTTGGAGTATACAGTGTGATAGTTGCTATTCGATGGAAAGTATTTTTAGAATTATTGTTATTTCATTGTGGAACAGAAAATACCTTATTCCACAGCATAGTAGTGTGTAGGTATGTCAAGTTTCTTGATGCTGGCCTTTATAAAACACATTTTTACAGGTAATTATACATATTATTTTACCTATTTTACATATTATAATTACCTATTTTATAGGTAATTATACATATTATTTTTTTAATTAACTTCAGTTCTGAAACAGTGGCAGATTTAAAGGTACACACTTTAAAGAACAATTGGCCAAGAGGGTAAAATTCCCAGCTCTCTTATTGTAGAAAAAAATGCCGCTGTTCTGAAATATGGTGAAATATAAGATCTGTGATATTGCTGAACTAGTATAAGCAAACCTTCAAAATAGTTTGTAATCAATTTATTTCCTTTATATCTCTTTTTAACTTGAGTCTAAAACTATGTTAAGATGTTCTGCATACACTGTATTTTCCATAAACTATCAAGAAGGCTTTTAAAATTTTCTTTCCTAAAGAAGGTGACAAATGAATATTATACAATGACTGAGTAGGTATAAGGTTTAAAATATGTTAAATTGACATGAAATGTATAACTCATTGCTGGTTTTATCTCTTTTGAATATGAGTGTATAAATTCTGCAGTCATTCTGTTATATTATGCTTTACCTATGCGTCATTTAGGTCCAACAATTCCTGTACATGGGACAGCCTTCAGAGATATTTTTTTCTTTAGACTCTATTAATTTTAAAGGGTCCAGTGATTTAAAAGTAGCCAAGAAGGCTAGAAATTTTTGTCAGAGGAATTTCAGTTTCAGTAAGAAATATGAAGTCAGTTCTCTTATTTTAGTGAAGAGGAGAACTGTGTCTCATTTAACCTATACCAGATTGCTACCCTGTGACTTGAACTGCAAAAAAAAAGGGGGAGGGAAATTATACTTTGGTTTCAGTTATTCTAGTGATTTCTAGATTTTGTCTTATGCTTAAAAAAGGCAAACATTTCTGCTTAGTGTGAAACTCCTCTTCCAAAGTACAGGCAGTCAAATGGAATCAGACTTCAAAATCAGCAGTGGTCCATAATTAATTAGTATCTTTTACAAGTTCCAAAAATCGGCATAAGCTTAAAGAAAAAATTAGCCTGTAGTGGATAACTGATTTTTCTTTTTTTGTTTTGTTTTGTTCTAATAATGGCTAAAAGAAGCTTCCCAATTTATACAGGGGGAAATGAATTAGTTAGCAAAATGTAAAGGAGGTTATGAAAGATGTATACTCTGACAAGAATTGCTCAGGCCAAAACAGAATTTGCTTTTTGTTCCTACCTCTTATGGGTTATGTATATAACTCTTAATGTAATAATAATTTAATTTATCTTCCATTATGCTCAGAGGTTGAGGTTTTTCCCCTGTTAAACAAGAAAATACTAGAAGTGAATTCTGCCAAAAGAAAAAAGCAAGATTTGTGGTGTCATTTTTCCTCTTCCTTTTACTTGCCTTTAATAATTAAAAGTTTCACAGATTGCTACTCTTGCAGGCATTTCTACTGAAGTCAATAGAAATGCTCACATTTGCAAATTATTTTGACAGAAGGATTTTTGATCATTTTACAAAAAAAGAAAAATATGATGTATATCTGAAATGTGAATCTGTCATTGTTTGTTTAACATTTTACTGCTAAAAAGGATGAAAAACTGTAACTTTTTAATCAGGATTTTATTTAAGAATATAAATTTGTTGAGCTTTACCTCTATCACTAGATTTTGTTGTAATTGGTATAGGCTCACAGATGGTCTTTAGCTGAATACAAAACTTGGGAGTGTTTTGGTAGTCCAAATATTATCTAATAAGCATATCTCATTAGTTAAAACTCTTGTTTTGGTAGCTGGCATTCAAACAAAACACATTTTGGACCGATCTTATAATTGGATTTTAAATTCATCGTTGATTAAGCTGGATGGCATCATCTGATCTAACATTTTAATCATACATTATTTCAATTAAATGGAAATTCAAGACATGGAAGTTATAACAGCATCAATTATAAAGTGGGGGCTGAGGGGGTGGGGAGTGAGAGGGGATAAAGATTTGAGAATCAACAAGACTATAGAGGATGGTTAAAAAAGATATTTATTAGGTCTTTCAGACTGATGGTACCTGAGAGAGAGAGTTGCAGCAATAACACAACAGCAGATTGAAAAGTGTGAGGAGTTCAAGAGGGAGTTAAGGTAATAGAGGATGAAAGGAACAATGATTGCTTGAGGAACTGGGTTGGAAGGAATTCAGAGAACAACTGATACCTGAAGGATTAGCATTACAAGTACTGTGGTGAGGTGACAGTGGTAGGATACCATTGGGGAGATTAGAGAGAAGGATAAGAGATGACTTCATATGGGACACAGAGGAAATTCAGGAGCACAGGCTACAGAGCAACCAAACCTCAGCTACAAATAAATTATCTTTTGCGACTTTTTGGTTCACTTGTTTGATTGTTTGTTTTTAACAAAACAACTGTTCTCAAAATCCCTTTTGTCAGCCTACCTGGATAGAGGCTAATCTTCACCGATACATAGGAGTGGATGAGCAATGTTGGCAGCAGTGGGGAGGACACAACACCACACAGTTTCCTCAATCTTCCATGCAGAACCAGGGCAGCCTCTGACCAGGGTGTCCCAGGTGATCCCAGGAGGGTGGGCAGCTCCGTGGGCCAGCCTGGGACTCACGCAGGACAATGTCCCTGCACTGTATATATCTGTATATATATTTATGTGTTTGTACATTTTCCACTAATGGCCTTTCATTCTAACAGTGCACACTGACTGATCCAAAAAATGTAAATTGTTTCATAGTAAGTTTCTAGAACTCTTGTCGTGAGTGATAACATAGGAACTAAACAGCAACTAACAACTATTTTCATAAGCATAACTTAAATCTAACAGCTCAAGAGGCACCTAAAAAGATGCTGAGACAGTTGGTGCTGATATCACATTAAGTTCTCAAAGCTTTAGCAGCAACATTTCACAGGGTTTTCTCTAAAATGTGGGAGACCCATCAAGACTACTGAAAAGCTTCCCTTCTGCTTGCCCACCACACAAGGACTGCCAAGATTCATGATGCTGGAGTGAGTCACTGAACTAAGCCCAGACAATTCTCTACCAAACAAATGGAAAACATCTCACAGATTAAACTATTGAGTTGTGTTTGCAAAGGAAGAAAGGCTGGACATGTGAAGCCGCTGAAAATATGAGACAAGTAACCAAGGCTGAGCTGATGATGAGAAGAGTAACATTAAAGTACATTTCTGTGGTAATGAAAAAAACCCAACCAATTCTATATATGCTCTTTGTATATATTGTGTACATATATATACACACACAATTACAATTTTACTTTTATATTTACCTGTATCTATCATATGCTATATAAATATTATATATATAATACATGTATTTATATATAAACATTTATGTATGTATACAAATATTCTTAGCTAGTCACGCTCATGCTTT
Organism: Egretta garzetta; assembly: GCF_000687185.1. Lineage (NCBI taxonomy): Eukaryota > Metazoa > Chordata > Aves > Pelecaniformes > Ardeidae > Egretta > Egretta garzetta. The sequence goes on from NW_009258371.1 coordinate 615,084, forward strand.
GCTGTCCTTCTACTCCTTACACTCACTGTCACATAACTTCTATAGATTAAGGTGTTAAATGAAGATAATTTTTAAAAAGAGTATAATTAGAAAGCTGAGGGATTGATATTTGGTATCAAGAGATAACTCCAGAGTCTCAGTAAATCTGTGAAGTATTTTGCAGCTGAATAGGATTCTACCATAAAAATGTATGAATCAACAGCTTACTTACTGACAGGGAAAATTGACACTAGTCCTTTATCAAAAAAAGAGAAGTATTTGTGAAAATAATGTCAATTATCATTTTAAAGTCATACCTGAAACACTTGAGGAAGCTTAAGTGACATAAACTTTAACATAAATATTTTTTTAAATCTTCAGAAAAGAAAAAAGGCCTTTTGGAGTGCAATACAGACACAGAGAAATGAGAGAAGTCTATGTATTATTTTTTCAAGTAAATTAATATTACTGAATTTCACTTCTAACATGAGGATCAAAAACTGTTTCCATATTTCTATTAATTTTAAATCTGAAAAGAATATTCAGATCTTAACAAAACACCAAGATCCTGATGTATCAAAGTTTGAAAATTCCAGATCTTATATTTTAATTTTTTTTTTCAATAAAGCATCAGGCTTCCTTTATCAAACTGAATCTTTACCTTCTCAGTCTAAACCAGAAGTAGTGTTATTCTAATCCCTTGCTGAAATATTGTAACAAGGTGATACACATGCATTTTTTCCATATAATTTTTTTACCAAAAAAAATTTTGTATAGAGACTTTGTAAAAGAAACAGACATGGAAAATATATTAGAAGAAGGGGCCAAACTCCACTGTCTCTGGAGTACTTTTTCCTGTTCATGCCAGCAGAGTGATGAAATAAAACATAAAGTTGGTTAATCTGGTTAGTGATTTTCCTAACTTCAGGGAATTAACTTAATGTGGAAAAAGATATAGCAAAGAATTTTAAGAGAGGAAGATACAGATGTAGCAAGGAAGAAAAAATTGTAGCAGAATTTAACGTAGTTGTTTCTAAGATACATAAATGAAGTGAGACTGGAAACCAGAGGCGTGAGAGTAAAAACAAACAAGACAACCAACCCTGAGAGACCTGAGCTATGTTGGATGAAGCAAATTGATTGATATAGTCCAATTCAATATGTAATATAGCTACATGATTACATAAAAAATTCCAGTCATGTGGTCCACAAGAACTGACAGAGCACTCATACAGGAGCCTTTTTAATCTTAGTTTTCAATATAGTCTTGACCAATAAATTTTTGATATATCTTTAGTGGACTGCAGTACCTTCTGAAATCTCAATAATTGACTGGTTTTCAATCAATAAAAGCAAGTAAAACACTATGTATACCACAAACCTCTACTGTATAAAAATACTGAAAAAAATAATCATCAAATAAATATAATTTCAACACCCTGATAGAGTTTGCTTCCTGAATATGCCACCTTGCTTCTAAATAAAAAATAAAATTAAATCCACAGCATTAAAAAAAAAAGTATGCTTATGTAGCAATGTAAACATAATTTGTGAATGAGTTAATTTTATATCTGGTTTATTTATTAAGACATAGTAACTTTGATTTTAAGAAATAGATGTCTGTAATTAGAACATTTTAGACAGCAAGTTATTATTTTGACTTAAAATCCACTCAGGTACTTCAGGATTTTTTTGTATTGTACATATTCAACTTACTATAGAGCTTTTCATACTTGATCAAAGGCCTTAAGAAGAGCAAAAAGCCCTGTCAATTTTATTCCCTTCACATCTAAGGAAATTGTGATCAGCATAAAAATAAAACTAATTTCCACCATTTCTGAAAAATATGTTCATGAAATCTCCACCTTTTTCCCAAGTACAACAGCTTTCTGTACCCAAAGATTATATAAACTGCACTCAATTGTAATTCTAGCTCTCAGGGGAACTTGCTTGCTCTTTGGCAGCTCTTTGATTTGTGATTCTTTGATTTGGTAGCCTCTTATCTGTTTCATAATTCATACTCTGTTTCCCTTCCTTAGCAACAAATATTTTATCTCAATGGCAGGCCATGCTAAAACCGAAAATGAAATAACTGAAAAAGCATAATTTTTGTTCCTCCTGATTTTTTCCCCTAGCACTTTATGCCCATTTTGATTTTGGATGATTAGTACTCAGGTAACATCAGCCTGTATGGTTTTGGCACATCAGAGTATTCTACAATTTGGTACTTATGGTTGTCCCACTATAGATAATTTTGAACTCTCCATGTGATTTCTGCATTGTTTCCTAAGAGCATGTAGATAGCAGGATTGAATGTTACATCTTGGAAACTTAGCACCGTTGTTGAAGTTTGCTGGATATTTTGTAAAACATGCTCAGGTATCAGAAGGGATGCAAGCAAAACACCTAATTAGCTTTTTCTCTCTCTCTCTGTTGTAAACTTTAGGGAAAGTTAACATCCATATACACTTGTTACTACCTTCTCATGTGAGTACAGAACAAAAAGCCTGTTTACATTTAAATGATTTTTTCCAAAATGTTCCCTTATCACAGCAGCAAGAACAATTAATGCAACTGAGTGATTTAGTCCTTGCTGTTATGGAATGGGGACAGCAGTAGGTGGTCCTTGCAGAAATGGCAGATTTTTTATATTATTTTTTCACATATGTTTTTGTTTGGTTGGGTTGTTTTTGTTTGGTTGGGTTGGGTTTTTTTATTTTCAGCAATGCACTCTGCTAAAGCCAAAAATCCTCAACTCATTTCATGGAAGTTGGCAAGAAGCTTGTGCACATCAGATATTCCAAAACTGATAACAGACCTGGAAAATAATTTAACTAGGAAACATAAAAGTGAAGTTTGTTACATTGTGCTGTCCATCATAGGAGCAGAGCCCTCTACTTCTCAACAACTCATTTATGTGACAAATATTCTTAATCACAAACACCACATCTTATTGAAGAAAAAAGGAAAACACACTTATTTTCTTTTCTTCTCCTTCCACTCCCTACATCACAATATCCAAACCTAAAACTTAGACACAAACTGAAATTATTTTAGAAGTAAGGTAAGAATGAGCTTTTAATGTTCAAACTCATTGTTCCCCAACTACTTATCTTGTTATGCACATCACGGAAATCATAATTCTCATTTTCCCTAACAGCGTCATCATATAAGGATCACTTTTAATGATACTTAGTGAATCAATGTGAAATTCCTAGCAATGACAACAGAAGTAAAAACTATGCTTCTGGTAGAGTAATATAATAGAATGGTTCTGCTAATTCATTCATGAAATAGGAAAGATCAGGAAATAGATGAGTTCTGTGGCATTTTGGAAACAAGTATTCTACCCATTGCTGCTTCAAACTTGATTCCATAAATCTCAGAAAAAGAACCCCTGAATCTTGGCATGATATTATTGCTTCAAGACCACCCCAACCCCCCCAAAAAACAGCAAACCAACAACTAAACCCAAAAATCAAAAATCCCACCCAATTTCTAAAGGACAAGATTTCAACAATATTATAAATAGTTTTGGAAGGGTTAATATATTATACCTCCATCTTTAATTAGTTAAGTATGGATTAATGCTGGGGTAATAACTCACCCAATTACCAGAGAAGTCTTAAAATCACAAATTCTGTAATTTCTTCCAGGGGGAAACCATGAAAAATACAGCACAGAGAACTATCAAGATTGAACTTGTGCTGCAAAGTACCATCTATGTGTGGGTGAAATCTATACAGTATGGAACACACAATGCAATAAAGCTTTAACATACTGATAAGAAAGAAATGGAGGCTATCACAAGTATCTGTATAATCACCAGGGTAGGGTACTGGTTACTGACCATTTTCCTTGATAAACATTACATTATTAATATTCTTTGCTTGTATCCACACACCTATAGAGCAGATATATGCATAAATAGAGCCTCAGTAGTTACTAACCATTAGCTTAAATATAAATTCATGGTGTTAGGTTTCATGCTCCTCAATAGTCAGAAACCCGTATATGCATGCATCATGTTCCTTGCTTCTGAAGAGAAATAAGTTAGCTTGTAAAATGCTATGAATTATGTCAGAATAATTATTCAGGTAACATGCACATATTTTTATTTTTTGATCTGATAGAATACCATAAAATACCTTCCACAACAGTAGAGCCCTCCATTAACACAGCAGATCTGTCTACATATTTAAATGAAGAAACCACGTTTTTTATTTCTTGAACAAAGAAATCTCTACATTTCAATGTATTTGTGTGTTTCATATTGATAGTAATCATTTTTGAAGTAAGGGAGAAAACATCATGTCACAGATGGAAATATCAAACTTAGGCATTTTATTTTGTATCTTGTATAAATACAAGAATGAAACAGATGCTTATTAATTAAGTGTAGGCAGGTGATGACAAGGCACAATGGCACATTGCACCAGCTGTGAAGACTGCATATGGCTTTTTTTGCCCCCATCAGTCCATTTTCATATTATTGAGCAAACATCCAAGTGTCAGAAAAGGTGTCAAAAGATAATGATAGTGAGAACTAAGAATTCATCATTTCTGAGGCTTACAAAACTTTCACCTGTTTTACATTGCAATCACACCTCCAGGTGAGAGAGTAAGAAAGAAATTTAAGAAGTTTTATAGCTATTCCAGTTACATCAGTCCTCATCTTGCAGACACTGAATGACTAAGATATTTATCAATTTGCAATGCAAACAGTATGCCACCATGATAGAAAACACTGCTTTAAGTTTGAAGGACACATGCGCGCCCTATCTTCACAAAATAGCTAGAAGCAAGAATTTTAAAATTTAGATAGGGTAAAACCAAAAAACATCAAAAAAGAAAACATCTCCATCAGCTTGAGTGGGTTTGTTTCCTTCTCTCCTCCATTATAAAGTGAATGTACACTTTGGTCAAACATACTGTTCTTTTATGAAATAATGAAGGTAGTAAGAGGCAGATGCAATCATTAGAGAGAAAAAAGAAAAGGGGAAAAAAGCAAGCTCCCTCTAAAACCTGAAATAGAACAACAGTTACTGTAAAGAAAGCAGTTACGGGCACTGTTACACTTCAAGATTTTGAAGCCTGGTACATGCAAAACCTCTTGGAAAGTCAAGTGTGATCATTCTATTCACTACAATTGTTACAGAAATAAAAAAATAAAGGTAAGACAATACTCGACCATTACAGGAAGAGATGATATGCATCATCAGAGTCAGATACTTACAGAATATTTTTTAAAGGGTATTCCTATTATTTTCTCGTTATTTTTGTGAAGACAGTATGCTATGTAGGATTCATTGACACTTTTCCTTCTAGAGTTTTCAGACATTAAGTGTTCTTTATCAGGAAGTTCGCTCTATATTAACATTTCCATTAACTGCAGTTAAAATTAAGGGTGCACAGCAGAGCAAAACTAAATTGAATTACTTCTAAAACCTCCTTCTGCAACCCTTATTACCACAAAATACGCTATTAAATAAGAAAACTTTTAATAGAAGTAGAAAAATAATAACACAAAATGTCTGATATAGTATTACTTAATTTACTACTTAGCTCAGTTGCTTAGCATTTGGGTTTGGGTTTTTGGTTTTTTTTTTTTTTTGGTTTTTTTCCCCACAAATTTTAAAAGGCTCATTAATCTAGCTTTTTGTGATTTGAGCGGGGAGTTTGGACTTTTAACCAAATGAGCTTGAATTCCATTTTACATGCATAATGGAATTTACTTTAACTGTCACTCTCTAAAGAAAATAAAAATTCCAGTTGAGTAATCATTTTGATTAGTAGAGACTCCTAAATATACATGGGCTTTTGGTAAGCAATTATTTATGCAATTCTTTAGAAGTAAGTATGGTGTATATCAAATAGAAAAGGCTAAGATTTTCTTTCTCAATAAAAGGTCAATTAACACACCTCCAAACATGCATTTTCAGCTTCCCTAAAACTCTATTTGCTAATTCAGATCAAATGGGCCAAAAAAGTTTATTAAAAGTAGATTTGGTAAGAAGTAGTCTATGGGCAGTCCCTTTTTTAGCTTGCTACATGATATGTACCAGTTTTGTACATGGCAGACTTACATTCAGTTACCCTCATTCACTGTTGTAACCACACCTACAAAGTCTGCTTTCTAGGAAGGTATTTACCCTCCAGGTATCTTCGAGGCTCACTGCTATGATCTGATCATATCATTTTAAACAAGGCATATAGTGTTTGCTTGTATGGGGACTGAGACTAAGGTTTTCCATATTAATCATCTCAGGTAAACAATTTACTAACCATGTTACTGAACTACACAAAATCATTAAATAGATAAAATATTCAGTGCAACCATCTTCAACAGATGCATGGAGTGAGACTGCGGTCATAATGCCCAGGCTGGTGTCACACTGAAGTGACAAAATCCGATTTTGCCTTCCTCTTGCCACAGATCTTTGACACGTTTTGTGAATGTGTATTTTTAGTCTTTTCAGTTCAGTAAGCTCCATATTGCATAAAATATTTATGTAAACTAGAAAAGCATCAAGTCGCAAGTTTAAGAGTATGGCTTCTCAGAGTATCCAGTAAGATGTTGTCCTTAGTTGTAGGTT
>NW_009258371.1:621706-664474 GCF_000687185.1 Egretta garzetta
GAAAAAACTTATGTTCCTGCTTCCTCTGTTGAAGGGCTCTCAGACCTCATCACCATGACCTCCATGGCTAAGAGCTTTCAGGGACCACAGCCTTCCCTTCAAGATGAATTGCATTGGATCTATGGCACTATGTACGCACAGATAATTCAGAGTAAAATTCTTACAAGATGATTGCTTTACACATGTAGTGATAAGGACTGGAACTAGCCTGAAACTGGTCAGTCTTAGCCACTCCCCTCACAGCAACTTCTCATTCCCAGATATACATGTAAAGACACATATACATACATACACTAACATATACACATATATAAATATCTATTTACGTATACAGATTTGTACATATATATATAAACATATATAAGTGTGCATATGCATATATATTCTGTTCCAATTAGAGATAAAATAAATCAATAAATTGTTTCTAGTTCATCTGTTGGGATGGACTTTTAAATATATTGACATAGGTTAACAACAAAGAATATGGCAATATTCTGTCCATATCTTTGCACATATAGAAACTTTTGCATAACACAGGGCACAGGGATTCTGACATTGCACTGCACACTTTTTACTTTCTATTCCCCCTGCACACAAATTAGGTTTTGTTGTTTTTTACAGAAAAGTTGACAATTTGAAAACTTGGGAATTAATACTTCAACAAAAATACAGCAGCAACCTCAATCTTCTCTTCCATGCTTTTTCCTCTCAGAGAAAGACTGAAATAACAGCAATGGTTTGAGTAATTTGACAATATAGGTCCTTCAGGAGTCATAATGTCAGTGGCTAACCTAATAATGTGGAGTACAAGAATTATGAAATTAATTACTCTTTGTTCCTTCTGTTCCTGATAAACAAGCTGAATTATATTTTGTTTCTAGTGTTGAGAACATCAGTAATCAAAAAGAAACACCTCATATTTCTCCAAAGAGAGAAAGGAAAGGAGTAACTAAAATGTGCTGAAAATCAGTGAGTAGAAACTTAATAGTAAGGTCATTCAAATGTGAAAAAGCACTATGATACCCCACTTAATTATCCTACAGTTCTACTGTTATGCTATAAAATATATTATCTTGTCTGCTTTTTAATTTAGACATTCTGATATGTTTATCCATTAGATCGCCAGTCTCAAATTTTTGGTAGCTTTCCTTATCCTCCCTACAAAGTGTGAATGATCAGATGACTCAGATTATTAAGGTATACCAGCAGATGTGAATGATAATGTTATTTATCTCCATTGCTCTGTTAGGAACACAATAAAGTTATTACTGAAATTTCAAATGAAATATAAGCCCCCCAAACCCTTTTCTAATAACTACCCTCCATAAGACTATTTTTAAACCTCTTGATAAAATGTTCAGCTGAGATATAAATATTTGCTGAAGAGACATTGGTATCAAAGACAAGCATTTAGAACTCTGTTTGCTGTAACAACTTGTGAATTTAGTAGAAAGACAGGATAGAAAAAATTCTTCCAATGTCTTGTTTTGTAGTTGTGCACACTAGATGGCACTGATAAAATATTGCTCAATTCACTAATCATCTTTAAGTGTTTTTCTATTATTATTGAAAGTTTTATTTCAGGATTAAAAAAAAATAAGATAGCAACATTGTTTTGCTACAAATAAAAGTAAAAATTAAAAGAAAGAAGGAAAAGGAAATAATCTGGGACTGTCCCAGCATATTTTATAAGTCTAGTAGTCCTTGAAGATTGATTCCAGCTTCCACTGTCAGTTCCACAGCCACACTACACGCACTGTGAGAGACAGCGCTGTCTGTTCCAAAAGTGAGTAGCCTAAATTTACACAAACTGTGGAAACTAATGTTTTTTGCATCAGCATTGTGTGGTTTACATTACGATGGGATGGTATTTAGAAAGAGTGATTTCTCTTCCAGTCCATTAGCTAAATAAACTCAGCAAAGCTTTGTGCCGTTCTGGTTTACACTGGAGTGGGGCAGAGGCTGATACCCCCATGAGGGGCACACATCTCACTTTGTGCTCCCTCCTAGGGTATTCATAAAGGTTATCCATAAGTACAGATAGCATATCTGTAAGGCTTATCTCTGCTAATGCTGGGAGACAGGCTCTTCCGGAGGGTGTTATCAGAGGAGGAACCCCAGCTGAGTGCTCTGAGCTGCCCTGCAGCAGAGCTTTGTAGCCCCATGTACAACAGAAAGGATCTAGAAAGACTAATCTCATATACCTAAAAGTGTTTTCTGTGACTACTCCCCAAAGTATACATTTTTGTATATGCTTAGCATAACAATCAGAAATAATTCCATTTAAGGAAGATGATCTGTAAGAATTTGTAAGAGTACTGGTAAATATATGCACAAATGTTTGAAAGTTGTTGCATGTAGTTACCTTATTTGCTAAGGACAACAAAATGCATTGTTATATTTTTTTGTAGCACATTGTGGTAATCAATGTGTTCTTTATAAATTCTTATTTTATACAGTAACAGAGAATATGACATGATCTCTAATTTTTGAAAGGAACAAAGGTAATGACATAGTATTTGAGGTCTGCTATTTCTGTACGCTTGTTTGTACTCATTTTAACATAAATAATGAGTCTTATTTCAGAAACAGTGTGCAGCAAGCAAGCAGTTATGCTGTGGTGTATCTAATAGCTTTTGTTTAATTAAAGAAGAAAAAAAAATCAGCTGAGCTGTAACTTTCAAAAATGCATATATATAAGCTATTTTTAAAAGAACCTGATTATAAATATTCTCTCTAGAGAATATGTATTACACATATAACACCAATCTTCAGGTCAGGTCTACATGTAATAAGAACTAATTGTATTTGAAATGGTGAAATACATTGGCTAAGTGTCATTCTTGATACTAGATAATCAAAATAAGTTTGTGACAAAACATAGGATGTGTTACACCAGTAGTTACACTAAAAGAAAGCTGGTCTAAATTTATCACTCATGAAACCTAATTCAAGATCATCATGCTTTAAAACACACTTCCAGTCCTTCACCCTATCCTGTGTTCTTTTTAGCTCCAAGCACTGGCTATTTCTAAATCTTGTGGTTGAAGGATTCCAGGAAACACAAGAAAATAAATATATATCATATATTACTAAATAAAATAAAGAGGTTGTTGTGATGCCACCTCTTGTTAACTCACACACCAGCATATATCTCTGCTTATATAGATTTTTGGGATACAAAACACATTCTCTCAGAAGCTTTGGTATAAGTTAACAACAGCATTTCAAAGCCTTAATTTTTAATCCCTTGCCCTTCTTGTAATTTAAGCTGATGCTTTAATATTATCTGGCCAAAACCACAAAACAGAATAATTCTTGCATTCAGTGTTACACTTGAGAAGGTTTGTACAATGAGTTAGACTCGTTTGTTTTTCATCTTTGGGCATCTGGGTTCATTCAAGTCCTGGTTCAGGTCACTAGTTAAAATAAATTTTGTGTTCCCATCCTGCTTCTCATCCCTCTACTGGAAAATGATTGACAGCACCTGATCTGGGAAGCACAGAAGGGCAATAATTATGTAAACACAGCTATACTCACTGTAAAAGTTGAAAAAAATTAATATATTTATTAATTATATGCAAAGTACAAAATTTCTAGGGATGGATCTAGGAATTCCATTGCCAAAGAAGCACAAAGATAGAATATATTTCAAGGAGGACAATTATTTTTTGAATTTCTTTTACAAGGGACATTAGCATTCACTTCATGTAGTAGCCCTGCTCTATGTGCTTAAGAGAGCAGTTACTCTAGGTCAAACTGGAACATACAAAAAAGGTAGTTCTTGTATGTACATGTTTAAAATGTAAAAAAAAAAAAAAAAATACAATAAATAAAATAAAAAGCATTTCAATACAAGAGTCCTTTGTAGGTTTTCATCTGCTCCAATACTACAGATTTGGCAAGCCTCCATGAGTTTTGGCTAGCTGATCCACAAATGAGCTTGGTCAAATACTTTGGCAACTGCAGGCTCATCCCATGACTATAATATAACCTGGAAAAAATTACCTTGTCCTAAAATGGGGGTTGTTTTAAAAATGTTAGTTAGCTTTATTGAAACTGATTAAACTAAACAGAAAAAGAATTAGGATTATTTAGAATTCTGGGGAAAATATTCCACCATACTGCAGTCTTGTACTTTACTTTCTAAGCAACTTAAGAGTACTAAAATGCATTCAGCTTTATCTTTTTTTTCTTTCTTCACTGCCTTCTACCTGCAGTATACACTCAAGCTTCACACCATATTTGCACTTAGAGCTTGCTTATAACATCAATAGGTTTATGATTTTGCTTTGCTGCTCATAAATTGATCCAGGAGTGAAAAAATGACTGAAAAATTAAGCCATTCTCCTTGGTCCAATACCTTGAACCCCTCTGGTATCTTTGTACACAGTACAGAAACAAAGTTATCAGTCCTTCAAGCACTTCAAATAGTGCATCAGGAACTAGGTCGCTTCGAGATGAGCAGCACACAGAAAATACGGCCATCAGGAAATGTTTTATATATTTTATTCAAGAGTAAAGCATGCTAATTTAGCCTGTCATGTTTCTAAGACAACCACAGAAGCAAATATACGTTCCATCCAAGGACAGATGAGACTGGAAAGAAGGATGCCTGAACTGGCAACGAAGAGAAAAACAATAAAATTAAAAACATACGCAAGCAGTAGAATAAGACAAACAACAAAATATTTAGCACAGGTTTTACATAATGTCACATCTTTTTTTAGATGTGTTTATTTCAGTGTGAATAATGAATGCTTCAATAACTAATATAGGCAAATATTCCATTTTACCACTGGCAAAAATGAAGCAAAGAAATTGAATTCACAAAAGGCATCACTGTGAGGACTAGACTTAAAACTAAGGAAACTTCCAAGAGAACCTGTGAAAGATCCCTTCTCCCTATTCAGTTTTAATTACTGGTTTTACATACTGGTTGCACTGGGTTTTTTTTTTTTTTTGGTCTGCTGAGGTTTGGGAGTCTGCTTACAAACGAATAAACCCCTTCTGCGTTCAGGTCTAATGGACTCTAATGTACTATACAAAAGTTTAGCATCCAGTCACACAAATTGCAAGTATTATTCTGTGCCACATATTCCGTAAGAAAGAACTGATTGGTAGTCTAGTATTGACTGGAATGGATAAAGTAAGTCCCAGGATATCCCAAATTCAAAGCAGTTTATGTTTATTACAGATGTACATGCTTTTTGGGGAATGATACACTTACTGGTGCAAAGACCATATTATATTTTAGGCAGCCAAAAAACCTCCCAAAATTGGTAAGGAAGAAATAATAGAAGTATTTAGACACTTTTTTGCCTATTATTCAAAGATGAATGAGAAAAGCTGATCCACAGAGCTACCTGTTTTATCAGTGATCTTAATGTTAAGAGTCCACTCCCACTTTGGACACTATTATTATTTCAGCCTTCTTAATTAAAAATATATACAACTACATTTACTAACTTTGAGACATTAATTTATTCTATTTATGGGAAGTATAAGTTTTAATAGGCAGATAGGGTAGAGGATTTAAATAATATCCTTTTTACAGATATCAAACCCTGGGCAGTAATATTGCATCTTACATATTGTTTATAATTCCAGGGTCAATGAAAACAAATCTTGTGTGAATTGACAAGAAAAGCAAAATGCAAATTCAAAGATATGGAAACTATAAAGCTTGTATAACTTTCAAAAGCATACAAATAATTTCACGACACATTTTACATTGCCTTTTAACAAAATAGCAAGTAACCAGAACTAAACAATAGAAACAGCATGTTTATGCTCTGATAAGAATTCATTCATCACTTCAAAGTAATTTGTTAAAAAGAAAATCTATTTTATTAGTTGATTTAATTCATCTTATAAATGTATTATATTATAGTGGATTATACGATGTCATCACATTTTATATCTGTTCTGCACCTTGGGGGAACAGGGCTAGTTGAGCGAGAGAGAGAAGTGGTGTACGGTTCACTCTGGATCTCAGCAAGAAGGTTCCAAGAAATGGCTAATGAAATAGGTGCTTTAGCAAAACAGAAAAAGAGGAGGAATGCAGATAATGAGTAAATCTTATGTCAATTTAGATACTGGGAACCATGCATCAGTGCATCGGACAGATGCCAGGTAGGATACTCTCGATGGATCCCTCTGTATATGATTCTGCACCAATGAAGGATGCATTTTGCTGCATCAAATATGAGTTAATTACATGTTTTAGGTAATCAACCCTTGCAAATTAGAACAGAACTGTAAGAACTCAACTGAATTTCATGAAAATGTTATTAATTTTTTAACATAAACTATTGAGCTCTAAAGTATTTTTCATAATTCAGTTTTATGAAAAGAAAAAAAACCTAAGTGTTTGTTCGTAAGGTTTAGCTGCTAGTCAGATCAGTAGAAGTTAGCAGCAGCTTTTCTTGGAGAGAAGGAAATAATAAATGTCATAATTTGGTTAAACATGGATCTTTTATACACTTCATTTGGGCCTTTGGCAGTTCTCTGATCCTTACAAGAGTGACATCAAGTATCATATACTCATTATTTCTAAACCAGATTTTGGTTTTCTATAACTAATCTGATACCTTTGATAATTGATAAGGATTTGCATGAAAACCACAAGGTTTCATATTGATGTTTACTTTTTTTCCCTCAGAAGAGGACAGCATTGCTTTAACTCTGGGTGATAAAAATTGGACTTAATGTGATCTTGTATACTTATTCTTCATGCTTTTTTACATTCTGCAATTAAATTCATTCTACCAATTCCTTGCCAAAGAATTACAAAATAAGAAAAAAGAAGGAAATAAAATCCTACTCAGAAAAGGTTGTATATACATTTTAAAAGTATATAAATTACTTAAGCATAGTATAGTTTATTTCACTTATATTTCATCTCAGACAGGCAGTAATTTTGAGACAAAGAATGGTTAAGTATTCTGTAACTGAAGTATTAAATTTAGCACAGCTCTAGTTGCATTTAGGCACAAGTTCTGAAAAAACTCCTGCATGTCTAGAACACTAGTTTTGAGATCCTCAGAAGACAGGAGCCAATAGCTTGAATTAATAAATTATGAACTAGAAACCGAATTGATTTTTCGAAGTTTTAAGTGTTTAAGGAACTTAAGACATTTTTCAATACAGTACATAAGCACACAAAGGTACATTTTCAGAATTATCTAGAAATGCAGTTTTTCTGCTGCTAACTCAATTATTTTGGGAAATTTTACCTCAAAAATATATACGTATATTCAAGAATTTTATTGAAGTGAGATGGTATGCATCCACTGTATTTTAGAGATAACTGAGAAAAAAAAAATCCAAGAAGCTAATTTGAATCATTGGTGCATATGTAACAGAAAAAGGAAAGAGCTACCTTCAAATTATTTTGGAAAACAGTTTTAAAATCTGCCTTTGAAATAGCACTATTTAAATGCACTAACATGCAATGTGATATTTATCTAACAAAGTTTAATTGATAAAAACTTGATAAGGATTTGCATTAAAAACACGAAGTTTCATACCAATGTCCATTTTTTTCCCTCAGAATAGGATAGCGTAACTTTAACCCTGTGTGATAAAAGTTGGACTTAATGTGACCTAGTATACTCATTCTTCATGGATTCTTACATTCTGCAATTGAATTCATTCTCAGTTTTCTTATCTAACTTAAATTGCATTTTGATTAATGAAAGCTGTGAATTAAAAGCAGTTTGTGCTTTACTTTAAGTAGTTGAAAAATTCAGCGAAGTTGAAAAATGACAGTGAAGCCTGGCATACCTATCCGATTGAATTGCTTAACTAACACATTGTATAGTACATCTACTATGTTATTTCCATACCCTTTTTGTGGCTTTTTCTTTTATTTTAGTATGTTAATAAACTTAAATTTTAAAGACCATGAAATTTTATGAAAAACCATTAAATTTTCCCTGTTATTTTAAAACACAAAGGTCACATGCCTTTTGCTTTAACTGGGGGTTATTTAGCTTTGAATGAAAGACTACCAAATTACAGAATTTATCTGTTCAAACTGTTATTCATGAAGCTGGAATTGTTTTTTACAGCTGAGATTGAAACCATAAGAAATGTCTCACAACTTTCAGGTTATAAAGGGATAAATTGCTTACCCTAGCAGTATGTGAAATAGAAAAGAAGAGTTTTAATTTTACTAAAACTTATGTCAGTAAAATCTTTTGAAAACGGCAAGAAAGCTTGAAAATAAGGGTAGCAGAGAACATTTTTTCACTCTCTTTAAGAAAAAAAAAAAATAACGTTCTTCACACTTTTTTACTTTTTAAATATTATGTGAATCCAAAGACATTTTAAATTTAATTTGTATTATATTCATATTTTGAAATTACAACAGATTTATTGAATTGAAAAGCAGCAAAATAATCTGAAATTAATACCAGATTAAAAAAAGGCTGAGACACTGAACACAGGTCTTTACCAGAACCTATAGACCAGATGAAAAACCTGGACCAAGGCTGACTTACACTTGGTGGAAAAGGGTCAGCTTAGGGAATATTTAAGCAAACTGGACATTCATAAATCCATGGGCCCTGAAGGATGCTTGCTGACATCACTGCAATGCCACTCTAATTTTTGAACAATCATAGTAAAGGACATGTGCCTGAGAACTGAAGGAAAGCAAATAGCCCTAACTACAAAAGGGGCAGGAAGGAGGATCTAGGGAACTACAGGCCCATCAGGCCTCACCTCTATCCCTGAAAATGTGATGAAACAACTAATCCTGGAAACCATTTCCAGGCATGAGAACAACAAAAATTGACCAGGATTAGTAAGCATGGATTCACCAAGGGGAAGCCATCCTTGACAATCCTGATAACCTTCCACAATGAAATGGCAAGCTTGGTGGATAAGGGAAGAGGAGTAGGTATTGTCTACCTTGACTTTAGTAAGACTTCTGATGCATTCTCCCATAATATCCTCATAGACATGATGCAGTATAGGCTGGATGAGTAGACAATGGGATGGATTAAAAACTAGCAGAATGACCAGGATCAGACAACAATGAAGTATAGGGCAGTAACTAGGAGTGTACCCCAGGGGTCAATACTGGGTCCAGTGATGTTCAATATCTTCATTAATGATCTGGAAGATGAGGCAGAGTGTAGCCTTAAAATGTTTGCTGATGACACAACACTGGGAGGAGTGGCTGATATGCCAGAGGGCTGTGCAGCCATCCAGAGGGACCTTGGCAAGCTGGAGAAACGTGCTGAAGAAACCTCATATAGGTCAACAAAGGAAATGCAAAGTTCTGAACCTGAGGAGGAATAATGTCAGGAACAATGGATCCATGCTAGGCGTTACCCATCTTGGAAATGGCTTTGCAGAGAAGGCCATGGGAGGATCCAAGTTGCACATGGAACCAGCAATGTGTCCATGTAACAACGAAGGCCACCAGCTTCGTAGGCTGCATTGGGTGGAGCATTGCCAGCAGGTCAAGGGAGGTTGTCCTTCCTCTCTACTCAGCACTGGTGAGGCGACATCTGGAGTATTGTGTCCATTTTGTGGTTTCCCAGTATAAGAGAGAGATGGAACTACTGAAATGAGTCCAACAAAAGGCCACAAATACAATTTAGGGGCTGGAGAAACTCTCCTTTGGGAAAAAGCTGAGAAAACAGGGACTGTTCAGCCTGGAGAAGGGAAGACTCAGGGTGATCTCCTCAATGTGTGCAAATACCTGAAGGGAGGGTGTAAGGAAAATAGAGCCAGGCTCTTTTCAGTGGTTCCCAGTGACAGGACAAGTGGCAATGGGCACAAACTGAAACACAGGAATTTCCATCTGAACATCTGGAGCTGCTTTTTCACTGTCAAGGTGACTAAGCACTTACACAGGTTGCCCAGAAGGGTTGTGAAGTCTCCCTCCTTGGAGATACTCAGAAGCTCTTTGGTCATGGTCCTGGACAATTTCCTGTAGGTTACCCTGCTACAGCAGGGAAGTCATACAATATGACCTCCTAAGGTCCTTTCTGACCTCAAACATTCTGTTTCTGTGGTTCTGTGATTCTGTGAAACACTATTTATGATTTTCATAATTACAATAAATTGGTCATCAACTTTTTTTATATATGCCATGTGGACCTTGACCAAGTTTCCTACACTGAAGCTTAGTATGTTGCTAAGTGGCTAATACAAGGGATACAAATAACATTTTCAGTACCAAAATATACCTCAGTTGTCCCAGCCACTGTGAATGTAGAACATAAGAACATGTAAGCCAGGTCAGATCCACAGCATCCCACTTGTGCTAATGGGTTGTATAAAAGAAACAAGACATGGAGGGTTATTTTTCCCTGACATACTATTTTACTTTGTGGCAATACATCTGTAGCTTCTGGCAATTGACATTTAGGGACAGAAAATAGGAAAAAATTAATAAAGCTCTACGTGAATTGCAATTTGGAAGAGGTACCTGGTATTTATTGTTACTTCTATCAAATATTAGTGGTACATAAAACGTGTTTAGTACTGTGTAATTTTCTGTGATATTTTACTTTGAAATATTTGTGCAGGGTTCAGTGTTAACTGTTGAAATCATGAGTCATTTATGGTGGCTGGGAAGCAAGAGGTATATAAAGACAGTTTACTGAGAATGAAGAAAATAAGTTTCAGCTAGAAGTGTTTGTAATTTTTTCAGCAAAACAGGCTTTGGAAAAAGAGAAGAGGGAGGAGAGAGGTAATCCAATGATAACAAATAGGTCAGTGAATAAAGTGCTCCATGATCAGAATCAGGGAAAGAAAGGAACAGGGTTCACCAACATGCAAAATAAGAGCCTTTATCACCCATCAACATTAAAATCCTTTCTCTGCCACCTTCCAAATATGTTTTGCATACATCGCTTCCATATCAGTCTTCAAAAGATCCTGTTTCTGATTCAATGTATCTTTAAAAGAAATCTTAAAATTTGTTAGCATAATAAAACACTCCTGCAGCATCAAGGTAATTGGCAGTTCTTCAAACAAGGGGTTATTGTTTCTGGACAAAATGTAGTTTGAACACATAGAACAAGAATGGGGAAAACATGAGTAAGACATAGGATGAATAAGGGCAGGAAAGGATACAAAGTAAGACAAAATGTATTCATTTTGTAAACCTAATGTTAGATGCCAGTAGTGTTATATGTGCTTTTCTACTCTACTTTGATCTATTTACACAGAAATTTGGTAAAAGCACGTAAAAAAGTTTATTCCAGCATTCAAGTTACAAAAGCTACCTTGACATACTCAGTTAAACAATAGCAGGGTAGATTAAAAAAAAATAAAAAAAAAATCAAGATTTGAATTGCACCATGCTGACCAATAAATATACTTGTTCAAATGAAATTATTAGAAAAAATAATTTCCAAATTGGAATTATCTTCCATAATTCAGTCCTGAAGATTAAAAAAACCCATTTATTTCAGCTCTCATGATAGTTCATAGTGAGAAATATCTGACCAGTTACTGTAAAAAGGTGGCATATCATAATTAGATAAATGCTACAGAGCATCTATATTTGCAGGTGATGTCAAACATCCCTGATGGAAGTGAAAGGCATCCTTAGACTGCATTTTCAACTAATGAAAGCAGATTTGAATAAATAAAAAACATTTAAAACTGCAATTTTTTTAGGTTAAAGTCATAGATCTTTTAGAGAGATTCTAAAAACATTTTGTCATTTTTAAAATGTCAGGTCTGATTTTTGCCTTTCTAAAAGAGCTATCATTCTGAAATACAAAAGAAAAAAAGAAATTAAGCACTTTGTTTTGGAACAATGAGTTTTGTTCATCAAACTCAAGACCACTGTGAAAGGTATTTTACACTAGAACAAATATACTTTGTGGCTCTCTTGTTCAGTTCAAGACCCACAGAAATTGTTTTGTTCCCAGAAAAAATTATACCTTTAAAACCTATAATTAGAAAATAGGTAAACTATTTGGTAGGGGAAACATATTTTTTTCTGAAAGTCCCTTGTGGACTTTTTTTGTTTCAGCCTGCGAAACCAGAATTTTGTTAATAGGTGACAAAAACTGGGAAACATTCAATGTATTCAAAATTACTATGGATTTTTATAAAGTGTTAAAGAACACAGTTTTGTACTGAAAGACATCTTTAAATACCTGAATTTTGCAAAAACAGATTTTATTTTTCCTCCCTGGCTTATTTGGTGTTTTGGATAATAAATTCTTACTGCATCTTTTCTGCATAAATCAGAAAAGAGAGATAGATATGTTACTTATGTTTATAGGAACATACAGCTATGCAAGAACAGCTTGCTAGCTCAGTAGCGCATTATTACAGACTATCAAAAATGTTAGGGAAATGGAGCTTTGTAGATAGTTTTGGGGAAGGAGCTGTGGCTCCTAATATACTTTAGAACCTTATATCAAGAAGAAGAAATATTCATTGATTTTGCTGGTATTATGTGTGGCCCAGTATCTCATGACTTCATTTAAACTAAGGAGCAGCCAGAAGAGAAAATAAGACATTTCATATTTATGAAAAGCTGAATTGAGCAACATACTTCAAGTATCATACCAGAGGTGAAAAAGAAAAGTAAAAAAAAGGCCAAAAAAACCCCAACACGAGTGTCCAAACTTTAACCTGATTTGGCTACTAGAGTCTTGGCTATTTTAAAAGTACTTTGAAAGACACTCTTTCTGTTAACAACAGTATTTGGCCAACAAATTGTTCAAAGAACAAGAAAAGTGCAATATTCTGTAAAAAAAATTTCAAAATGTTAACAAGGCAAAAGATTTTATAGAACTTTGAACAGTACATTGATACATAAAATAAAGATTTTTGTCAAGTGGGGACAAATTCGGTGTTTTCTAGGCATTGTAGGTGAGAATACATTTTGGAAGAGAAATGTTCAGTCATCACTTCTTAAAAAGTGTTTCCTTCCAGGATTCTATCCTTCTAAATAGGCATTTATACTGAACCACTATACAAAAGAACAATGGAAGTCTACTCTAAATAGAGCATTAAGGGCTCTAACTTTGAATTCATATCATATTGTATGTAAAATCTAAACCACTTCTGAATGACAATTGGTTTATGCACCATTATAAATTCTCTAAAATTTGTTTAACTGTTATTTGGGCAAACAGTAGATCGACTTACTTTCCATTTACTTTTTGGATCAAGATAAGGTCTCGTGGAGAGTGGAATGAATACTAATTGTTTATCTCCCAGCAATTACAACAGTAAAAAGGAAATACATTTTAACAGCCTCAGCAGATTTCTTAACACAGTTTGTGTGATCAAATAATTCCCATGAATAATTTGTAAGTCTTATTATACAAAGGCCCCAGTGCCTTCTTCAAATTAAAAAAAAAGTGCAATTTATAATGGTTGAGATCCTTAAAAATTATAAATCATTATGTATATTCATCCACCACGTATACTTACCACATACTTTACAAGTCCTACAGTCAGATTAGCCCTGTCCTGACCACTGATAAGAATGTATCGCTTTGAAGAAATGGGTGTGAATTTCTCTCTTCCAAGAAAATTTCTCTGTATGAATCAAACTTCTACACAACATTTGTTCATTACAATTAATTCAGATGTTTTGCATACGGATAATATAGGACTGTTCAGAACTAATGTGCAAAAATGCATAACTATGCCCCCCCCCCAACATTTAGATGTGCAGATATTGGTTGCTATAAAAATAATAATTACACTTTTTTTCATTGTATTTATAATCAGATAGAATTATTACCTATTACAAACCTTCTTTTTCTTAGGAAAGAGAATGCTACAATATTCAATATTTCTGTATCCCCCTATCCATCACATACTTAGGCATTTTAGGGATGCAATGATCATACGGTTTAGCAGTAAGTCTTGCTCTTTTACCAAAGACACAGAAGCTCACATAAAGAACTGTTAATATGCTGTATTAATGACAAATTAATATTGTATTACTTAGGACCTGGTTAAAGGTAGTCTTCCTTATCTCTCAGAAGCATTATTTATGGAATATGTCTAATCCCACTAACTTCAACAGACAATGGATCATATCCATATAGGTTTACATAAAGATTTATTTCCAGGTTGGTTCTTATGTTCTCATAAACACAGTGTGATGTAAAAAAGACATACAATACAGAAAAAAAAAAAATCACTGAGAACCTCACAAGCCCAAGTACAAATAACACATACACTACACTGTAAGGAAAGCCTTCAGATAAATTTCAGAAAATATATTATTTCTTTCTACAGGAAATGGAGCATAAAGTGCCCAAAATATCAGATCACCTTTAGCAATTGAAGAATGCTAAGGAAGTTGCCCTGCATCATTTCACTGATGTCTCCCAAATTACAAGCTAAAAAAAAAACAAACCAAAAAACCAGCTGAATTCCAGCTCATGTATATTTGGAGAGCTGTACTTTAAAGAAAAAGAAAAAAGTTTATTATCCATATAAAGTAAAGGGAAATAAATTAAGAATTTATACTGCAGTGGAGGGTATGGTGAGTATTGTGGCAATAGTCTAAAGTTAGTCTTTCATTCAGAAGTTCATTACTGTTTGATGATATTCTCTAAAACTAATAACATGGAAAAGCCTTTAAACAAACCAAGTAATGAAATAAAATGGGCTTACAAATGGACTATTTAAACATTTCAGTGTTTGCAGAAAGATTAAGAGCTAAATAATTTTCCCCACTAAAACTAAACAGTGAAACTAATATACTTTGGTTTTTTAATAACTTCTTTCAACAACAGATCTTGACGTATCTCAGAAAGACAGACATTAAATATGAAGCCAGAAAATATACTAATCTTTAGTGACAAACAGCAGAACTTTGCGCACTGTGCTATTTTATCCTAAGTCGTTATTCAGCTCATTCCATTAGCTGAGTGTGCTTATTTGGGGACTAACATTGTTACATTTGAGCAACAAAATTAGTGTGGAATCTCAGATACTTAAGGTCCCACTGGTCATATGCCTACTGGCAATATTGATGACAGATCCAAAAATTTTAATAATGAGGTAACTTCCTACCTCAGTAGAACTACAAAATTTGCAATAATTGCTATTTGTCTAATTTGGTGAAGAAAGATTGGAACATTACATATTATTGTAGGTAAATACACGAGCTCATCTGTCTGGGGAAGAAAGAAAAGTAAACAAACATGAAGGAATCAAAATCTGCAAAACATTTAAATACCTTTAACTCTCCTGAGCAATATTTTTTTAATTGCTCATTAATATTGCCAATTAAGTATATATTTTTCCCTTAAAAAAAATAGAAACCTAGCCAGTCAAGGACTAAAGGAATGCAAGAGAGAATAAACCATATTCTGTTTTTCCTACTAAGATTTATCAAATGGCTGTAATTTTCTTTTTCCTGGTGTCTATGTTGTTGATGCAGAAGCATAAACTGACATGAATAAGTTTATTAGTATAAAATTAGCATAAAATTCTCTCTTCCTTATGTGTTTAGCCCATGTTCTATGTCAGCTTTGCAAAGACTCATAGTACAGGAAATCCATTTTGGAGAAAGGATGACAGGATTAGAAGCACAGAAACAGGGGAGACAATTCCCAGTAATTAATCCTCTCCCTTTTTTCTTCCATTATTTTAACTTCTTTATTATTAGTCTAGCAACCTGTAGATCTGCATCAATTTTTTTTCTGTCTGTTTACTCAGCACTGCTTCTGTTTGAAGACAAGCAAAATTCAGGATGAGTGTAGAGTTCACTGGATTTTTGGTTCTCTTAGGGAGAAGGGTAGAAATTAGATGCATAAGATTAAAAATTTTAAGAAAGTGTTTCAAGTTTCCTTCTTGTCAGAGGTGTAATTTCTAAATGACTTAGTAACAAAGTTATTGGCTGGTTTTCAATCAAAAATATTTTGTATGAAATGTTTACGTGTTTGTAGTTTCAAAAGGCTCTTGTCTCTTAAATCCCTCTATCCAAAGTCACAAGCAGAGAAAAATTCATATTAGGCATAAAGATGCCACACCTTAATATCTTGTTACCCACTGCCTCCTGTGAGCTTGTGCTTCCCAGCCCATAGTAAAAAACAGGGATAGGATAGTGAGAATTTACTGTTGTCTAGATTGCCAGCCAAGTTTGAGAAAAGCTTTTAAATAGCTTTAAGGAATTAGAAAGGCAATTTAAAAAAAAAAAAATAAATAAATCTGAGTGAAACTAATAGGATCCAAACTAAAAAAAAAAACCCAAACCCTCATATCAAAGATGCCAACATATTTCAGCACTGGAAATCTGTAAGTCTTAAATACTGTGGCAATGGCTAGTAGATGGATTTGAGGTTGTAGAAATTAATCTTATGTGGTATATTTTCTTATACTCCACCCTGGGAATTGCTATTAACATTAATTGGAGATGTGTGCACAGATCAGAGTGAGAAGAGACCCCATGCTGCAGATAATAAAATGCTCAGACATGAAGGGGAGGAGAGGGAAATCCCTTCTAATAACCTTAGGAGCTCCTCATTACAAATTGGAAATTACAGACCAGATGTTTTTAATTGATTTTCCAGACTGGGTGTAAAGTCAGAACATCAGCAGCCTTCACACTAGCAAGGACACAGATAACAAAAGGTTACCACTCATTTTTCAAGCAATGGTCTGAATGCCATTACAGAAAAGAACAAGGACTCCAATGTTTAGATAGGTCCCTTAATTCCAGATAATTTGTGTAGGATCTTTTTGGTTTGGGGTTTTTTTTGGTTGTTTGGTGGTGGTTTTTGAGAGGAGAGGGCAGAGAGGTTTTTTAATCACACTTATCCACCTTCCCTTGTTAATGCAGGAGAGAGAAGTATATGCTAGAGCTCTCCTTAATGCCTGTTGCTTTGCTTTTACGTTTTGTTTCTGCATAGCTATATCCTTTCCCTCCCTCTATGTCATATGCTTCAGTTTCAGAAGTTCAGCAATATCCTCTAATTACTTATATCTTCAGCTACTTTTTTGATCTCTTTCCTTGCTAAAAGTGGACAGAAATGTACATCAGTGAGGAAACTGAATTAGCTTAATCTCTGTTTTCTTACCAACAATAGTGCATGGGTTTGAGGTAAGGATGATCATAAGGTTTACTTTTGCCTTAGTAAACTTTCCCTTTTTGTCTTCCAAAGGCTATTATGTACTCACTTTCCTCTCATTCCTTCAGTATTGTGAGAACCAATCATTCTTAACTCTTTCTTTCTAAAAACCAAAATCTGAAAATGGGTTGACAACAATAAAAACATAGGCTTTGATTGAGCCAAATGATATAGAGCAACACAAATTGCTTTGCACTGACAGAAACTATTAAAGCATCTGGTCCCTTCAAAGAATCAAAGTGTATTATTGCATATGTCTGTAATGAAAGGGAGACTTTCTATCAATACCTGAGAGAAGAAGTAGTGCTATAGTGCTCCACAGATAAATGCCTTGGCTGTGAACTCATAATTTCAACTTGCTTCTACCTTGGTCTAACATCTCCCCCAGAAAGTTATCAGAAGAAAAGAGAACCGATGCTTTGTAAACATTTAGAACTACCCAAACAGAAATATTATTATGTTTGGGGTGCGGGGGTGGTTGTTTGTTTGTTTGGGGTTGTTGTTGTTTTGTTTTTTTTCCGTTCTGTTTTTTTCAACTCTACATTGTATGACACTAATAAACCATTCTTCATCTGTATGCAGAGAAAGAGAGATCTTAAACATGTAGAGAAGAGCTTCATTGATCCTCTGCATACATGGCAGATATGTTATTCCTCTCTGGTATAGCAAAACATGGGAGGAAAGAAGGAAAATTTCCCAAGTATTTTGTATCTATTTTCTTGTTTATTAGATCATGTCTTGTTGAACAAGCATGAAATCAGCTCTGGTTTTGTAGTACACTTCACTAAACCTAAACTCTAATCTGCTGTACTATTGACATAGAGACATATACACTGGAAGAAGGTCTGTAAACTATTTTAAAATCTATATTAAATGCTACACCTGTGGACTTCCAGATTGAAGAAAGGACCGCTTGAGGTAATGTATATTACTGTATGTTTCACCAGAAAGGTGATGAGAGCACTCTCCTGTGAGGACAGGCTGAGAGAGTTGGGCTTGTTCAGCCTGGAGAAGAGAAGGCTGCGGGGTTTCAGTACCTAAAGGGGGCCTATAGGAAAGATGGGGAAAATCTTTTCAGTAGGGCCAGCTGTGACAGGACAAGGGGTAGTGGTTTTAAACTGAAGCAGGGTAGGTTTAGACTAGATATAAGGAAGAAATTCTTTACAATGAGGGTGGTAAAACACTGGAAGGGGTTGCCCAGAGAGGTAGTGGAGGCCCCATCCCTGGAAACATTCAAGGCCAGGTTGGACGGGGCTCTGAGCAACCTGATTTAGTTAGCAGTGTCCCTGCTCACTGCAGGGGGGTTGGACTAGATGACCTCTAGGGGTCCCTTTCAACCCTAAACATTCTATGATTCTATGATTGTATAATAATAATAATAATAATAATAATAATATCATATTATAGTATAATAATATAAAATATATATTGAGGATATATATTGAAATCTATATTAACTGAAAATATATACTTATAGCTTAATTTATCTGTTTTAGATATACAAGATATCCTGAGATTCTTGTTTTAAAATAAAAAGCCAAACAAAAAAGACTAAAGAACAGTGAATCAATTGGGAGACTAAGGATCTCTTTTATCTTATTCTATGATTAATATAATGTGAAACTAGTTTATGGTTTTGTTTTTAAAGAATGCTGCCATCACAGGCTCAGATCTTTATCTCTGTGGTATAAAATAGGCTAAGTTATTTTTCCCACCAGAAAGCATGCTAAAATATTATTTCTACATGGAGATGACTATTTACTTATGTATTTACCCTAGGAAGCTTCACAGGTGTGTCACTAAAAATCTTCAGTCATTCATACCTTAGGAAGACAAAATGTTATTAATTACCCTTGTTTTGTTTCAACACAACCTAAAATCAGCGGAATAATAGAGCTACATGGTGAATTCTCTCTCTCCTTCTTTTATCTTACTTGCCCCTCCCTCATTTTATCAGAATGACAGTCAAACTATAACATATTTTTCAACAGATTTTATTTATCTATAAGTCTAAAGATAGATGGTTTTTTGAAAAGCGCTATCCAATATATGTGCAACATGATGCATCGATAGGCTATTCAAAACACATATAAAAGATGGAAGTTAACTTACATTAATAAGGATAAAGGGAAAGTATTTTTTGAGACAAATATACTGCAAGTTTCAATCCCTGTCTAACACTGAGCAAAACAACAAAAGAAAAAAAATTCTTTTCCTCAGTCCTCAGAATCATGATTGAGAAAAAGGAATGGTTGATTAGAAACAAAGTTAGACACTTGGTGATTTTTATTACTTAAACCTAAAAATCCTAAACCTTTATTACTTAAGTCATATTATGTTCCCACATGTAACTGATCTCTGAAATCACAGAAATTTTATATATTTTTGTGGAATACTTTGATAAAGAGAGGTTACTTTGAAATTTTCTTCTTTAAAAAAACTACTTGAAAATATGAAATTCATTAATGTTCTATGAGAAGAAACTAAGATATTTAAAATAATATTTTTGTATTATTCTAGGAGCTTAAGAAAAACCATGATGTTTATAGAACACTAAAATTATGGTCAGTATAAATAAATGAAAAAAAAAATATTGTCTCAAGTAATGAGGTTTACAACTTGCAAACCTTCTTTAACTGTCTCCCTAAAGGTGTATGAAAAAATTTTTATAGGAAACATGTAGGCTAAAACAAAACTGTTGGTCTGATATGCTATAATAAGTATTCAAGCACAGAAAACAAATCTACTTTTAAAGGATTAGATGTGAAAGTTACACATACATACAAAATGTACTCTCTTTTATATGTAAATCCTGTCTAGACTTCTTGATGCGAGAAAAACATGTGGGATGACAAATCTTTACACTAAAGTATATTTTCACATTGCATATATCATGCTAGATGTTTGAAAATAGTAGCTAATATAGTGAAAACATTGAGCACAACTCTCTCAATATCAAAGCAATTCTTAGCTCTGTATCACGAATGTGCAGCATGATATCTGCTTTTTCTTCCAGTTTTTCAGAAATACGTTTTCACCTTTGTGCCCCAGACATTTCTTTTTTTTTTTTTTTTTTTATTTAGAGAAACGCTACAATATAATTTTGTAAGAATATTCTACATATCTGGAATGATAGTGATACCATTCAGAACGTATTTTTGTCAGAGAAAAATAAGAATGGCTGTATTAGGACAGTGGCTTACAAGTGAACAACAGAGTTGGAATTAATCTCCTGGAAGAGCTCTAACTGCTTTTTCCATTCTATATAGATTATATCTGAAAACAAGTCTTGACCTAGCAAAATGCATGTCTCCAAAAGTCAGTGATAATTTCACAAAACAAACACTTATAAAAACCATTTCAAGTCACTCATACTCAGCCTTCCTCTGCAGTTTTTCTGTAGGACAAATAGTCTTTGCCATGCAGAAAAGAAAACAAGTTAAAACATTTAACTTCTTGCCAAATACTGTGAATGCTATGCAGCAACACCAGCTGATCTTGGCATGCTTATTTAACTCAGGGGAAAACAAAGTGAAAGGTAACATCAGAGGAGTGGACCTAGCTACAAGGAAGAATTACAAGTCTTTGTCATATCACAGATTTTTTTTTTCATTGACCGTTACGCTCTCCTCTGACTTTTAGCTTTGTTTATATACTAAACTGCAATCCTAGAAGTAGCTGATTTTTTTTTTGTTTCTTTGTTTTATTGTTACAAATTTTTTCGTACCTGAACGCAGTGCTTCACCTGAAGGTATCTCAGCAATTGAATAAAATTCCTAAGAAATACAAATCTACCAAGGAGTAAGCTAGAGTGACAGAAGCATGACGGCAGCATATCTTCATTTTCTACTTTACTGTGTGCTGATTAATGGATTAATTTAATTGGATAAACACAATAGCTACAAGTTTTCCTAAATAAATATAGCACAAATAAGTAATGCTTAAAAGAGTATTAGCATTTATGGAAAAATTGTTAACATATATATATATATATATAAGAACATATTGAAATACACATGCTCTTATGGAGAAAGTGCTGAAGACTACATTAAGAAACCTAAAAGATCTGTTCATGATAACTACGCAATTAAAGAATATAGTCAAGATAAGGGAACTCTGATTAACTGATCATTCGGTGCTGGTGAGGCCGCACCTTGAATACTGTGTTCAGTTTTGGGCCCCTCACTACAGGAAAGATGTTGCCTTGCTGGAGCATGTCCAGAGGAGAGCCACAAAACTGGTGAGGGGTCTCGAGCACAAGTCTTATGAGGAGCGGCTGAGGGGACTGGGGCTGTTTAGCCTGGAGAAGAGGAGGCTGAGGGGAGACCTTATCGCCTTCTACAACTGCCTGAAAGGAGGCTGTAGAGAGGTGGGGGTCGGCATCTTCTCCCTGGTAACAGATGATAGGACATGGGGCAATGGTCTGAAGTTGCACCAGGGCAGGTTTAGGTTAGACATTAGGAAAAATTTCTTCACTGAAAGGGTTGTCAGGCTCTGGAATGGGCTGTCCAGGGAGGTATTTGAGTCCCCATCCCTGAAGGTATTTAAAAGACAGGTAGATGAGGTGCTTAGGGACATGGTTTAGTGGTGGGATGGCAGTGCTAGGTTAACAGTTGGACGTGATGATCTTAGAGGTCTTTTCCAACCTAGACAATTCTATGATTCTATAAAAAAAATAGTTTGTATGGATTATCTTTGCCCTGTGTATTAGGTATTTGGCTGCTCTCAGTCTAGATTATTTTGAAGGTGAAGGTCTGACTTCAATTTGTATAAAAGGAAGAAAAGGTTTGTGTGAAATTTATTTTCAGCAAATCTGTTGACTTCTGTCTCCTGCTCTTGCTACCCTCAGATAAGTTACTTCACTAGACAATTCTGTATTCTAGTATAAGATATGCAAAAGAAAATGCATTTATTTCATAAGCTAGCGAGTTATTTGCAGTGGAAGTGATCTGAAGATCCTGTAAATTCAATCAGAGTAAGTGTGGTGGTGGTTAAAATTTGGCTGAACTTTATAAAATAAAACTACACAGTCATTGTCTGCCATTAGGTTATCATTCTGCCCCTAGTAATACTATTAAAATTGTTACATTAAATAGCAGAGCAAGTATGTTCTTCCTGCTACACACAAAACCCCCCTAGATTTCATGCTTCAAGTTAAACTATGGATTCCATCATAACAGTGCTAAGGAAGAGAAGAGAATTGTTCACAGATTGCATATTTCAGACAGACGAAGTTCAATTAATTGGTGTATATGTACAGTCTCTAAATCAGGTATACTTGTGGTTTTTTCTACTTTTTTTTTTTTTTTTCAGTGAGAGGTACTGAGGTGAAATATTCTAACTAACAACCAGTCATCTGAACATTATCTGCTTTCATTCTGGCACTGACATTGATCTGATTATTATGTACTATAAAATATATAAGGGATAATCACTCTATGATAATCACCGTACAGGGAATGGGGTAGCGTAATATTGCTCAGATCACAGAATACTTATACCTCCTGCAAAATTAGAAGGGTGTCTGACTGCCAAACATTGCTGCAAGTGCATTGCCTAGCACAGGGATTGCTTTTGTGATTCATGAATGCACAAAGATGATGATTTTTGTGAAAAACTGTCAACTTGCTCTGACCACAATTGAATAATGGAAATTTATCGACACCCTAAACTTTAGTAGATATTACATGGTATAGGCACTGGAGCAACAGTTCTCCATGTTATAAATGTACAATATGCCTTAAAGATTCTGTCAAAGTTTCTTTTTTTTTTTTCCTATTTGCAATTAAATTAAGTAACAGCTGTATCGTGGCATTTATCAGTATCTTGAACTAGAATTCTGAATGTTGAGAAAGCTGATTACTAATTTATTGGAAGTATAGCTATACAACGGTATATAATCTGAAGTACAAATGGAAAAAAATATATTTCAAAGAGTTAGAAAAACACAAACTCAAAAGAAACAATATAAACACTGTTATTCTCTAATTTCTAATCTCTTGAACAATCTGCTCAAAGTTGGACTAAAAATGTTTATTACGTTACTAATGTTTATAGTGGGTGTTATTCAAACAGCACTACTGATTTCATTTTATGACATTATAAATATTGCTCACATTAAAGTTTGCAAGATCATTTTTTCAGTAACTTCCATGTATTCCTTCAGGTCCCACTGGGGCAGACAACCATTGCCTCCCACAGAGTTACAAGGTTTCTATTTCTGAAAAATGCTGGGTTTTTTTTCACCTGTGCATAAATGTCTAATTCCTTGTTTTCCCACAGGGTTGTTAGTCAAACATGAAACTGGGTCAGCTTAAAATAATTAAGTGTTGTGATGTAGGGGTGGAGATGGTTTGATTTTTTTCACAAAAGCAAGAATTATGTTTCTCATAGATAAACTGCTGGCATTTGTGTGCAGCTCAACTGTTCAAGGGACTTAATCACATAGTCTTCACTGACTCTGATGCTGGCAAATATTTTTAGGCAGAATCGTAGGTAGAAAAAGAAATTAAAATGGGGTTGTCTATCTACAGTCTTTGTTTGTTGCAATACCTAAAATGCTGATGTTCTACAAGAACTGATTATTCCAGTTTTCTCCAATCACCACTTCTAAACTGTTAACCAGTACCTTGCCTATCAATAAGTACTTGCACATAGTAATTGTAAAGACATAACACTTACTCTGATATTTCTGACACAAAGTTTAGGGATACCACCAATGCCACACTATTGGCAATGGGTACACTGTTCAAACAAGAATCAAACCTGAAAATGTTATAGCGGTTAATCCTTGCCACCTGATAAGAGGACATCAGCCTTATATGCCTGACTCCAACACTGCATTGTATATATATATACACATCATACTAACCTCAAATAAGCATGAACAACTTTGGATTCTTATTGACTGTCTGAATATTTCTAGTCAACAAATAGTAGTTCATGAATTTAATACTTCTTTGGCTAAAATATTAACTAAGGCAAATTGCACTTAATATAAACCTTAATTAATGGTCACTGTGAATTGTATTCTAGTTGCTTTTTTATGTATATCAGGAACCGTTTAGAACCAAATCATGCAAAGATTGTTTTGTAATATTTAGATCACTATTTATATAGTGATAGACTAGAATTTGTTTCTTCCTGTGAAGCCTTGAAACACAAGGATGAACCTTAAAATAACCAGCTGTCTATAAATGCAAAGAACAATAAGAGAACTAAGTAGGTAAAAATCACACAAATTATTCAAAGCAAACAGCACACTCTCTTGGTAAGGGGAAAAAGATGAAGAGTTGAAAAATGATAATTATTAACATTCTTCTTCTGCAACTATGAATTATTTGAAAATTGTAAACCCACTGAGTGTGGGCAATTATCTAGAAGACTAAATTAGTATAGATGTAGCTACTTTTTCCACTAACTGCTACTGCTATGAAAGCAAATTTGTTGCCCTAAATACATGTGTATTTTACTTATCTGCAATAGCAGAGCAAAATGGAAAACTGTAACCAGAATAAATTAGTCTATATGTTGTAGATGTTATATTAGAAGTCCCCCCAAAAAGGATGCTAAGATTGCAATGTCCAGCACTTTGAAAATAACGCTGGATAAGAAATGGCGCTCTACTGCTCATCAATGATTTTGGTGAAAACAAAAACACCTAAAATAAACAACTAGGGAAATAAATCAGGGGTACAGAGATTGAAATGAAAGTGTTGAGCACTCTTAAACTCTAGAATTTCTCATCTACTGATCTTGAGATAATTTGATTATAGGGACTTCCTACCTCTGCTCGGTTCAGGTAACAAATTTAAGCCTGACTCTGACATCCTGAGTTTTCAGTTACTAGGGTATTACACAAGGTGTCCTTGCATGCTTGCACACAGCTCCTTACTCTTCAACAGTCAATCTTCACTGTTTCTCTTTCTGCCTTATAAATGACAGGAAGGGGCCAACAAAATAAGAACAACAGTCTGCTCCTGAATATCTAGGTTAAAATACACTTGTTCTGAACAGGATGTTCATAAATTAGTTACTAAATAGCAATAAATTTCCATTAAGAATTTTTAAGGGGTTTTTTTTATTAATGATTTCTATTTTTTATTCAACAAGAAGGTTTAGAACACTGTAAGAACAATCCTTCATTTATTTTTCCCCTAACCTAATAATGTTAAGTAACTGTCTGACTTTTTCTTGTGAACTTGAAAAAACATGTGACATGGATGACTCTGTCCAGGTTGTTTAAATCTCATGAAGCTTTAACATGATATAAGTAACAGAAAATAGCACACACAGTCCTATCAATATAAGCCAGAACTATTCAATGTAACCATGTTGGTAGATAAAAGCTGAGCTTGTTAAAAAAACCAAACCAAACCAAAACACTACTTTTGTCCTTGTATCTTCTTTCTTTATACATTTTTTCTAACTGGGACCCTCATGAGACAAGGGAAGAGTCATTCATTGTATAAATTATACACTATCTGAGATTTTAGAAGATGTTAGTAAGAGAAAAAAACTCTTGAGAAACTTAATGTAATTCTTAAGTTCAACAGAAGTGTTAAAAGGTGGGGGAGTGGTAAAATATGTTCAAATAATTCTCACAGAAAGCATCCTTAAGGCTAATCACTTTTTATATGGCTAAGACATTTGTAAGCCTTCTGTTAAGTGCAAGAGTAATAGCCTGCTTTTCCAGTTTGCAGCAGCAGTAACTCTAAGAACCTAAATACAGAAAACACAGGGAAACCTCACAAAATGCTAAAACTAAATAAACTGTGTAAAATATGAGTACTTGTAATATAGCAGTGTCCCTTGTGATATACTAGCCACAGTTTTAGTAGAAAAACTTTCATTCCATCATCTACTGAAGAAATGAGCAAATGAAATATGAAATGTATAATATGCTGACTCTGACTGTTAAGACATACGTAGTTCATAAGATGAGCCCAGCAAGAATAGCATACCTCAAAATATTTCCACAGAAATTTGGGGAATAAGATTAAAGAACTGAACTAAGTTTAGCAAACACATTATTTTCTCATTGAAAGAAATAACAAGAAGTTAAATTGTGATTAACTCCTTTGGGAATGCAAAACTGTATTGGAGAGCAGTAAGCAAAAAAACCCCTTTTACACAGCTCAATTTCACATTTCCTCTCTCTTAGGAAAAGAAAAAAAAAAAAAAAAAAAGAAAAATCAAAACAAACAAACAAACTGGGCACTGACTCAGCCTCCATGGTCCCTCATGCTTTGGGATCAGGAAATGTAGACTCTCCTAGTGATTCCCAGGGAAAGGATTTAAGTGCCTTTCCCAGTGTTGCATGAACATTCATTTTTAGAACAAGGAGAAAAGTGATCTGATGGAGGTACGTGATATACATATCATCACAATTGTTATTCCATATCTGCACAGTGTGACTCCCTCCCAGCTCTGCTATTGATTAGCCACAATTGGTTAAGTTTTGCTATCTAGGATAGGTAAAGAAAATTAACGCCTTCATTTTATACAATAGTTCTTTGACTAAGTGGGACACCTGTGATGGCACAAAATCAGTCAAAAGAAAAAGCAGCTTAAAGCAGAGCAAAGCATTTCTTTGTGCTCTTGGCATAGCTGAAATCTCATGGTTCTTTGTATTACTGCTTGCATGGTAATATTATTCCCCCTTTTACAGATCTTGAATTCAGGGTTGCACTTACCTGACTGCACAAGAAAAGATCGGAAGCGTTTTCCTCCTATATGCCTCCAATTATCTGCTTGCATTTCAAGACTTCTGCAGTAAAGTGTCTGGCTTTTTCTGTCTCTCTTTCTCCAGCAGAATAATAGAGAAGAAAACTCAGAGATCTGAATCCTGTTAAGTGCCCTAACCTTTATGCGGGTTCTTTTAGAACTGGGCTGTTAAGCACCATATTCAGGAGCAAAAATATGCACTGTTATCCAAATGAATTAGCTCCGTTGTGCTAGTTCTCACTTGGTTGATGACAAGGTTTCAAATGTGTTAACTTGTGTCATAAAAAGTGTTGAAGAGATTTTCAGTCCCAAATGAGCTAACAAAACAATTGTTTTTGCCAATATTTTGCCCCAAATATGGACCCTAACAATAGAAAAATTCCAAGTATATTAATATTTGTCTGAACATGGGCTCACTGTTCAAATCTATACATGGAGACTAGACTGGCAACATTTTCTGCAAGTACTCAAAGTCAAATCAGTGGAACTGCTCACAGATTTCTCAGTGGGAAAAGACCGGTGAAAAATTTAGTACTCACCATTATATGCTCACATCAGGTTGTAAAAGCCTATGTTTGCAAGCTACATTCCCACTTTTCATCTTTTATAAAATAAATGAGCATATCCCAGGGTTATTTCATAAAGTGATGAGTGAAATACAACAGGTAATGTAGGGGATAGTTTAAGCTGTTGGAAATATTATCATAAACAGAAGCCATTAATCCTTATAATGCCTGCGTATACAAGACCTCAGCATCAATAAACCACCACAGAATCTGTATTAAAACACGGTCAGAGAAGGTACAGGTAAAACCTAAACCAGTTATATTGAAAGGTGAAACAATGATAAATAAATTACTAACCCAATTTCCTTTGTTTCAGACAAAACAGATCTGACTCTTCTCAAGGCAAAGAATCTAGTACTTATTGTTTCTAACAATATAGTTGGTAGGCTGGTTATTTTATCCTCCATATTTCAGGTAATAGCTCAGAGTTGTTTGCAAAAGAAAAAAAAAATGTTGTTGTAAAAGTTGCAATTACACATTAGGATTTAGTAAAGAAGTCCTGTCCAAAACCAGTAAATGAGGGCTTTAATCTCAAATACCCTTTTCAATCTATTACTCGAGTCATGAGAGTGCCTGAGTGCGTGATTATAAAAGAGATAGTCCATGGCTTACTATTCGTCATATCCCCATTCATTAGATAATTGAGTCCTATTTTTTCACTATTAAATTTTGAAAAACCAGTTTGGATAAAGAGAGATAAATAAAGAGCACCTATTTTTTGAGTATATTGTTACAAAAGACTCAAAACAAAATAATGATCATGAGTGTCCAGGCTTGCATTATTTATCTAAATAGAGGATTTAATGAAACCTTATCTCATATCTTATTTCCCAACAAGCATGCATCTGTTGTTACCTCCATCCTAGAACCATGCCCTAATATTTTCTGGTACCCAATCTTATAACATTTTTCACAACTGTAGCTTCCTGTCACATTTCTGAGATCGTACAAGGAGGGAGGTGGGTAACAGGAGACTGTGGAGAGAGTGGGCAAGAAGCAGCCAGGACTGTGCCAGGTTGTTCTCTCAACCAGATGTACCGCTCTGCTTGTATCCACCAAACAGACCACTGCAGAAATTTCCAAAGGAGTTAGCATTACAAATCTCTCCCCTGCTCATTCCACCACACCTTAGGAACCTGTAGTAAATTAATACTGGAGGAATCTAACTTTCTACTGTATTTGGTTGAAATTGGCATAGCTTAAAAGTTATTGGGGGCCAAGGAGAGTGGGAGAACAGAGTGAATGTGTAAGATTCCTTTCTTCAGAGATTCAGGTAAAAGAGTCTCAAGGAATGATAAGAAACTCCTTAAAGCTAGCAAAGTAATAGCTCTCCCAGGTGAAATACATCTCACTCTTTAAGGTCATGTATGGCTATTAAACTGCTTAAAGTGTACTGTTATGGTAATTAAGTGCTGAACATGTGAGACAACTCCTCCTTGAACACGGTCAATTTCACACCTTAGAAAGAAGATCTGGTATATATAAAGAATAATAAAACAAGCCAATCACCATTGAAATACACAATGTCCACAAATCCTTTCCTCCTGTCATTGCCACAATTATCTGAAACAAATAATATAAAATTATACTTTATTTCATATCAAAATTATGAAACTGAATGGGTTTGCCATTAATTACTTGGATAAATGAGTCTTTTCCCTTTTTTATACTGGCCATAGAAAGACAAATATATTAATCTACAACAAAAATAATTGTCTGAGGTATCTTTCAAGGATAGAAATAGATTGTGGTGCATTACATTTCCATTAAAGACAGAATGGGAACAATATGATGTATTTTAAGTTCAGAACATATATAGCTGAGTTAAAGTTGTGAGTTGCAATTGAGGCAAATACAATTCCTGAGGTTGCATTTCAAAACAGAATTTTAAGGAGAAAGAAATGAATCTCAATATGTGTATTTAGTTTTCTGTTGTTTTGCCAGTAAGTGTAGGAGACAGTGCAGCACAGCTGGGGCAACTTCCTTCCTTCTGATGCAACATACGAAAATTGAACAAGGAAATTCACTTACATGAGACACAGTCTACTGTTTGATCTTATATTCATTGGGAAACTGCTCTCACAGACTTTAAATTGACTGTGCACTGTTCATATATTTTCACATAAACCTAAAATAACCTACTTTTTCATAAATACATAATAAAATACTTCACTTTCAAGAAAATAAAATAAAAAGGGGGGTTAAAAATGGTTTTCCAAATGCTGAAGTACAGTGGAAGCAGTCTGTGCATTCAGGAAGGATCATTCCCCTTAGTTTTCAGGAGAAAATTCCTGATTAGACCATATAGGGAGTGAACTTTTTTAGTGATTTTATGAAGTAGTACAAACCAACTATAGAATAAGTGAGAATTAGGCCAACCTCTATTTATAGGCACTTTTCTTTGGGAGTCTGCTTTTTACCCTTTCAGCATCTCCTTCACACCATTCCAATTTCAGCCAAACAGCTAAAAATCTGTGATTTTTTTTCCTCAAGTTTATATATTTTGTTCTTGTGACATTTGCAAGAACTAATTGCTGATGACAGCTTTCTCATCTCTTGGCATAATAAAACTATGAAGAAAGAATGTTTCAAAATACAGGTACTATAATTTTAGCAAGAACAGGAGAAAACAGACTTGTTCTCAGCACTAATTACTGGAATATACTTTTGTCTATGGCTATACTTTTAGATAACAGAAAGTAGTTTTTCATTTGACAGCTGGATAGCAATAAAGGCTAACAATTATATTCCAAACATGAGTTGTCCTATTTCTGCATACTAATCCCTGTGAAATTTACCTTTGCTATGTTGGCTAAACAACAGATTACATTTTGTAAAATTATTCACAAATCAGACATATTTCTGTTCCATGAAAATAAATATTGTTTTATTTTCACTGTCTTGGTTAAAAAAAAAAAACAAAAAACAAAACAAATGAAAAAAAAGTAAAACCACCAAAATATTGACAGAACTTGAGACAAATTTGATGACAAAATTGATAAGTGAATATTACAAAAAAAGGGGAGGGAGAAACGAAGAGGGAAAAAGCAGGTCTAGAAAGCCTGTAATCACTGTTTAGGGGTAACATTCAGAAAGCTTTTTCTAGAGTTTACATCCGTTGTATAACCAATTTCAGCCATAAGTGATCTTCCCAGAACTACAGATCAATGCAGAATGCAACCTGCAATTTTTAATGAGAGTCCTATAAAGGAGTTCTAAATCCAGACTTCTTCAAGGGAGCATGGCACCTTATGCTTTCTCCTCAAGTTGTTCTTTCTCAGAGGTAAAGTTCTATAGTTTATTTATCAAAAAATTTAGATGGAAATATTCACATACTGTAAAGGTGGTCCTATATTCTACCAGTGCTGAGTCATTGATTTGACAGGCAGAAGGCCAAAACTATACATTTTACATATAAAGAATAACTAAAACCTGCAAAAAAAAATTACCCAAAGGCAATCAGGAAATGCATTAACATGAATGTTATGTCTATATTTGAAATATTCTCTTTAAGGTCAAAATAAAGTTATTTATGTAAATGTAAAAAGTGAAATATTATAACTGTTATATACAAACTCTCCAACAGAAATCTTTGCTTGTCATTTTTACTGCCTTGCTTGTTACAGGTCTTATGACTCTAAGGTAGAAAAAAAGTTTATCTGGATTGTAACAAGCCAAAACAAGAAAGCCAATTTTCTCAAGAGTCAACACAGCAACCATTGGAAATTATTAATTTTACCAGTCTGGATGAAAAGAAAAGAAAAAAGAAAAAGGAAATTACAAGAATTCAGTGGAGAAAGAACATTGGCAAACTAGTCAGTCACCTCCCCATTCCAATAATTATTTGACACTCTTGATTAACAATTGCATGCTGATGTATGTAATTTTAGAACTTAATGTGAAGCTCATACACTCTTGGAAGACATTCCACAGCAAAGTTTATATGGCTTCAGCTATATGCAGTTACACCATTACTTTAAACATTGAAAACATTAAAAAAAAAAAAGGAAATAGGTTTACTCCTATGTTTTAGAGCATCTTACCAAATAAAGAGGTGCTTTTACATGTCACTGATAAAAAGATATGTAAAAGTATTAAATCATCAGGACATGTGATACCAGTAACTATGTAAGATCTTGAAGAATATAACTCTTCATTTCCAGTCTTTTTTGAAGACTCTTACATTATTATTTTATATAAAATTAAAAACTTATCTTGAAATACTTCAACACTTCAAAACCTTGCACGCCAATGACCTCTAGAAACTAAATAATCATTCAGTGTCCAAAAATTTACCCAAATTTGTAAGTGCAATCTCCCTGTTCCTCAAGAAAACAAAACATTAATTTCTTCAAGATGTCATTGAAGACAGATTTCTAGAGACATTTTAGGGATGCTTTACTAATTAAGTTTTGTGTCTGGACATTGAAAATGTGAAGAAGGTGGATGAGAAGAAATATTTTGCAGATGTCTTGAAAAAAGCTGCAGACTATATTTTGGTTCCACACAATTTCTTTTAGACAAGCCTGATGGATTCTCTCATACCAAGTCAGGCATGCCAGTATTTGCCTTGGCATACAGAGTTTACTGCTGTAGATCAGATTATAGCTTTTAAAGCATCAAATCCTGTCACATAGCATAGATGAACATTTCATCAAAAGCAGTCATTCAGGAAATCCTGATAGAGGCAGAGTGATTTGAAATTTAAAAGATGCACACTGCTCCACCTACCATGCTCTAGTGGTGCAGAATGTAACATAACTATAATATCATAAAACATTTCTTCTTCAGGTTTTCACCACTTTGATTCACCTGGAATATCAAAGGATAAATTTATAATTGCTGAATCCTTTCACTCTGTGCAGCAGCCCTGCCACTGCAGGCGGTGAACTTCTATAATCTGTTGGCATAAATTGTATACGCAGATAGTATCAGTGGGTTTAAAAAGACAGGAAATTCATGGACAAGAGGTCTGTAAATATATGTTAAATAGAATAGGCAGAGATATCCCTCTAACAGTTCTAATGAAATCCTGTGGCTGTTGTGGCAGTACAAGGTGTATGGACTGCAGATATTCATCAGGTGTTATCTGAGGAGCATCTCCTTTTGCCAGTCAGACATAAAGCTTGACAAGATAATGAGGTGGGTCTGATGGAGTAGAATATTTATTGAGTTTATATTATAAGCCAAAATCTGTCCCAAAATGTCAAACACAATATTTTATTGTGATAGTATCTAATCCACTACTAAAAGATTCAGAGCAGATGGCAAGTAACATCAGAGTCCACAATGCAAAAGGAAAGAATAAGAATGGGAGGTAAGGCCTGAGGGAGGGAAGAATATGTAAGAAAGAGAGCACTTGCAGAACTGGAGAGATACCCATTTCTTTTCTCTTCTGGGTTGGGGCTGGCTGCTTCAGGTGGTTAGCTCTGTCAATCACATCACCACCTTGCATGTTTGTGATGGTGTCTTTTCCTTTTTAGTTGTCCTGGCCTCCCTGTCTTCTATTGTAATGAAGGGATCTAACCAACTGGATTTGACCGGTTATGTATAAACTACTGGTAAGTTTTCCTTTTGGATTGAGTCCTTTGGATGCCTTACTTAGTTTAGTTTCAGCTAGGTAAAGCTGAAAGTCTGGCACTGCCCTATGAAATTATAAATGGAATTGTTGCAGTTTATGGCTAGAGTACAATGCAGATGAAAGAATAAAGAGATAATCTCCCAGAAAGATACAGACTCCTTTGAACCATTGCCTTATGTTGAAAGGGTGAGCCAAAGGTCTGCAAAGATAACCCTTTTTTGCCTTTACCCCTTTCCCTCACCAATTCGCAGAGGAAAAGAAATAGTCAGGGATGAAGGACTAAGCCAAAAAATTTGGCTGTAAATTGCAAGCCTCTATAACTGTCGTTGGAGCAAGTTCAAATGTTGTAAATGAATGCTGATGCTCTCTAGTATTTCCATAAGTGAAATTGCCACCTCCCTTCGAAAACTGACTTTGGGCTAGATAGCAACATATATAACAAACACCCACATATGTCCAGATCTTAATGTGGGATGTGAGCTCTAGGTACTGATATTTAACAGAGTGATATTCTCAGTGTTGCAGATAATTTCCATATGCTATTTTTGTCTGCTGACCTTCCATTTTTTTTTTTTAATTTGTTACTTTTTTTTTCTTTGCTTCCTGACTGAATTAGAACAAGCATCAAATAAAGTTTTTTGTTTTGTTTTGTTTTCCTGGTTGTTTTTATGCATTGGAAACTATTCTAGTAAAACAAGTTGTAACACTTTTCATATTTAACACTAATGCAACTACTTTAACATAAAGTGCACAAAATAATCTTATGCATGCCATAAGAATGTCATTTCCTGAACAATCTAGTCTGATTCTAAATTATACTTCTTAGTCTTTGCCAAATTCAAATATCAGAAAATAAAAAGGAAAAGATTGATTTTTATTTGATTGAATTTTCTAATACACGAAGACACTTTCTTCCTTGCACAAGTTTTTATGATCAGACATAAGTAGTGAATATTCACAAAGTAACAAAAATCTTCAAGATGTTTCATTTTTTGAGGAACTAATAAAACAATGCTGATTCAATCTACGGAGGTCACATGTACACAATTGAATCCGTTGGTTCAAATCAATGTCAGCATTTTTGTCAAAGTTAATGAATTACACCATTTGTGACATTTTATGGGAATTAAATACCATGGTTCA
This sequence comes from Egretta garzetta, assembly GCF_000687185.1. Classification (NCBI taxonomy): domain Eukaryota; kingdom Metazoa; phylum Chordata; class Aves; order Pelecaniformes; family Ardeidae; genus Egretta; species Egretta garzetta. The sequence continues at coordinate 655,813 of NW_009258371.1, forward strand.
GTTACTGTAAACTGCAGTTAAAAAGTAGGACAGTGAGAAAAAAATAGCTTTAAAGGGGGAGTAGAGAGATGAAGTTTCTTAAAGAGTGTCTCATTTAACATGCATTTCTCTTTCCTTACAATAGTTGAAGGGTAAATCTGATGTAATCCCAACCGTATTTTAGACTTCACAAATTGGAAAAATTTAGTTTCAGCTACTCACAAGCCATACATATGCAACAAGCCTGGCTTTTTATATTTTCATTGTGCTGTCCTTTCATGACATTGTGCATTAAAATGACTGCAGCTGTCACAGGAAAACCAAGCTCCCTTAAATCTTAAAAACCGTGTTCAGCGACAGATGAAAACCACAGTGACAATTTCAGGAAAATTCAGATAGAAAAATAATGAACTATTTTTCTCTTAGCATGATTAATGGACTGGATCTTTAAATCAAGAAAAATGGTGTTTGAATATCTTGGCCTGTATTTTCATATGGTGGCCATTTTATCTGGTGGTCAGAATAAAAATAGAAAGATTTTTATTAGATGCTTGCATCCTCTTTCTCTGCACTTTATTTCCAAGCATTTTATCAAGTATATAATCAAATGAATCAAATGAAGGTATTCCCATATCTTCAATGAGGAGGTGCCTCTAATAGATTTTGCCAACAGAAAAATATTACAAATATGGTGCTTACATTTTTCATTTGCAGTGTTGAATCATGTTACTGGTAATGAAAATTTAAGTAATTGCAAACTTCTCCTCACTCTTTAATCACCACACCTTTAAAAGCTTGAAAAATGACATCACCTTTCATTCAGAAGTTTTCCAGTTAAATCACACTTATTTTCAATCTTACCAGAAAGTAGTTTTTCCCTTTTCCCCATACTTTGCATTATATTTGTTTCCTCTTCTGTTTTGACATAATTATATGTTGCTGTAGGTAAAAAAAAAATAAAACCCCCCATGCTCTGACAAAATTTGCAGGGTCCTCTTGTAGGACCTTATTTGCCTGTAAGTTACTCTCACAATGAGGAAGAGTTCTTTATGCAGTTTTTTGGCACTTCTACTATTTTCATTTTATCTTCTTCCCAACTTAGTCTAGTGATATGATTTTAGAAGTGTAGTAGTGTAACCTGTCTTGAACCATCCACACAGGTTTTCTATACATATACCTACCTAAGACAATTTGTACCTTCTGAGGTATTTTGAAATATATTTTGCCAGTCATTAGGTCAACATGTGAAAAAAAAAATCCAGAAATACACAGAAAATACCTTTACTCATTCTTACATCACTTTTTTTTTTTCTGGCAATTGTTTCATTTCACTATTATATGATACAAACAATATATTTTGTTGAGTATTTAATTTTAACTTGCCTTAGTCTTTAATAAAATGACTGATACAAACACAAAACAGATAAATGGAGAAATTTGTAAAAAATTAAATCTGTGGAGATAACTGTATTTTTTTCTTGGCAGAGGGGAAAAAACCAAACCTAAATCTGAAATTGCTTAATAATGAAAGACAAGTAATAACAGCTTTATAAAATCTACACTGAAAATTCAGAACATCCATTCTCATAAAGACTTCATTAATTTCAGTATTCTCCATACTGAAACTGCTAATAAGCAAATCCAGAAGGCAACAGAAAGATGTTATCAAAGTAGGTGATTTACTTCTTTCACATAAAACTCCAGAGGAGTTTCTTATGTGGTAAAGCAAGAGGTTCAGAGAACAGGAAACTCATAAATAACAACTAGCAAATAGTTGAAGATTTTTGACTGTATAGATACGCAGGTTGGATAATAAAGACACTTTTGTAAGTCACAAGGGAGAATTGTAGGGATTAATGGATTAATCTCCCATCTGTAGCAAACCAGATGAAAGACATTAGTTTGATTAAAAAAAACCCAAAACACAAGCATTCCCTTTCCCCCAAATCACACCAAATCAAATTAATAGTACCTCAGACTAAAGTCTCCTTTCAAGTAATTAGTAAACGCAAAATAACTTGCATACAGAACAACTGATGTGAAGGCAAGCATCCAACGGTTGTTATGTAAAACAAAGTAATCATTTAATGGTTACTTTTTTCCTTTTACCTAACTAGTAGTTTTGTTATATCTGTTTTTAATCTGGATAATGGGACCATGATTATATCTTTTTAGTTTTCTTCTACCCCTTCTTCACCCCCAACACAAATCTAACAACAAAGAAACTTTAATGCCTGACTGTAAAGATAAGAATGCCAAGTGGTAAAATAAGATGTTAATAATAAAATAAAGTTAGTGAAAAAATTCAGAAGACACAGTCTCTAGAAGGATATTCTTCTTGCCGTTGCAGTTAGGAATAGACTTCATACTTTTCCAAATGCTACTTAGAATATCCTCAGGGTTAGGCATACCATATTTTCTTCAATATTTCCAGTTGCATCTCCTATCCTCATGGTATACTTAGCATAGAAAGGAAATATTTAGGAAAAGAGAAATCTTCCTCATCTAAGAAAAGATATTAAAAAGAAAAATGCACATTGTCTGATTCTTTGTGTAATATTTATCCAGATAATAGTCACCTCAACTCCCATATTCTTTCATTCTTTATATAATTTTCATTGTAAACATGCAAGCATTAGAAAACTGCAACATTTTAAAAATTACTAAACCTAAGCTCACAAACATGACAAGAGATAAATGGAAAAATATGCATATATAACAAGCAAACAGAGATTAATTCACTTGAGAGGAGCTTGTTAAAAGTGTCATAAAAGTAGATCCCCAGCATAAAACTAGGACAGTGGTGAACAAAACTCTCATTGCAACACAACTCTTGAGTCTTGGAAGTCAATAAAGCTTATGATCCTTTGCCATCTGTCACATTCTTTACAATTCAAAAACTACCATGTTAAGGGTTTTTTTTTTCATTTTAAATATTTTATCACTTAAGAGACATTGTATCACAAGTGGGAGATGTGACTGAATGTACACTAAGACTAAAATCATATTTTGCCTTATGAAATGTACAATTTAATATTTTGAAGCTCACGGGGGTTGATGGTGAAAGACCTTTTACTTAGTAGAGAAGTTTATTTGCCACATAGGTTTTGGTGAGCCCTAATGACAGAACAGACAGTATGTTCACTGAATCTCTTTGTATCACTGTTGAGAAATAATGAAACAATACAGCTACATTTGTAAATTCATTTAAATTGCATGCAAGTTCAAAATATCCTTAGTCTAGGTTAAACACATTTTTTTAAAAAAACACAAAAGTGTATGGGGCTTTAAAGCTGTACAGACTAATTATTCAGTAGAAAATCAGAGTAATTTAGGAATGAATCTGCAGACAGTGTGTCTCTTATGAATGATTAAAGAAATGAAATGAAAATTTGGTACATGGCAGGAAACTAAATAAATAGATGGACATACATACAACATGATGTGTCAGTTTTAGAAGTTCCCTAGGGAAGTGAGATGGGCAACATTTAAACAGAGGAAACAGGAAGCCATGGATAGAGAAATACTGACAAAAAGCTGCAGAAAGAGTGAGTAAGCCTACAAAGCAACTGCTTTTCATGATACTTCAGTTCCCTGTAATAAATATTCTCATGGATGACTGCATGCCCCATCAGTGAAGATGACTAGACTGGCACTGCAGAATTTCATCTGGTCCCTGTGTTCAGCACACTGTGTTCCCTCATTACCTACCTCACTGCTACAGAAAGAAGTATCCTGTTGGAAAACTCTGCTATGAAGCCAATTTTCCTTTTGCCAGTAAGAATTATAAACAGTACTCTGCTTTTCAGTGGATTTGATGGCCATAGAATAAGAAGGTACACTGGGGGAAAGGGATCAAAACTGAGAATGATTAACACGAGGTAACTAGTAAGAGTGAAAATACCCACATCTTGAGGAAACAGACATGTGCAAATGAAGAAACTGGGCGAAGAGATTAAGAAAAAGAAAATCCTTTAAATTTCTCTTGAATGATCTTCCAAATAAGCTGTCTTATATCTCCAGATCTAAGGCAGACCTTAATTCTCCTTGTGGGTGGAAGGAATATTTTCAGTTATTCTTCTGTGAATCATATTAGTGACACCCTGTACAAACAGTGTCAGAGTTATTAAGACAGCTTGTGTCACTGACATCCTCTAGAATTAATTCAACAGAATTTTTTGTTTTTGTTTTTTTTTTTTCTAACATCCATTCCCCTCCAAATGAATGGTTTCTGCATGCAACATTTCTGCACTGTCATCAATCTGTATGAGGTAATTACACAAATTACTGACAGAGTTCTTTGATTTACTGTACAGACAAACAGAAACTAAATGGTTAATGTTCATTATCACATGTTAATTTAGTGTTACAGAAGTAGTCCAGAAACTTTCCTTAACCAAGTTCTAAATGCCACTGGAGAAGACACTTAAAAAATAGTAATGGCCTTGTGTGTACTGCAAGGTAAAGATGACCATGGAAGAGAATGAATAATGCTTCCTGGAACCAGTAATTCCACCTGCTGAGAATTTACTCATACTTGCTGTGAAAGTAACTGTCTGATTTACAGTCAGGCTGTCACAACATTTGCAAATTTCATTTTTATCTCCATTCCTTTCCAACACACCATAGATATCCTTGGATATATGAGAACACTTAATCGTTCTGTAGGTAAACATTTTGTGATAGTTTTATGCAGCTGTGTGTTTATATGACTGCATTTTTATATAACGTAATAGCAAATGTATTGAAAGAAAATCTGTAACACACAAACATAAGGTCAAATGACAAGTGCCTCAAACAAGCAATTGATTAAGTTAATATTCTGCTAATCATCTTTAGTATTTCATGGTAGTATTATAGCTGTTAAGATTTTTTGTTATTAATTGCTGAATTTATATTCCTGATGTGATAATTCTTTAATAAGCTTCTAAACTACAACAGTTGCAAGTATTTGTTTGAGCTACAGTAGTATACCAAATGCCAATTTAAACCATCAAATTATACGTTGTCATTATTTTATCAAATCAATTTTTTTAGCCCTAATTGATAAGTAACAAATATACTACACTGAAGCAAAATATTTAAAATTTTCTTCAGTATACAAAAGCCATCATAGTGATACAGATGGAACATATCCTTTGCTAGCAAAATGACTCTCTCTAGCAAAAGCAATTTTTGTACTGTGAATTAATAGATAGATATTCCTTTTAAATTACCACCACCACCACCTTCTCACTGATTGAAATACCCCATCAATACTCTCTTTTAATATCTCTTTGAACATATTCTCTCTGAACACTAGAAGAAGATGTGTGCACTCATGTATGGAAAATCTCAGGTTTAAACCTTCCTTCTCTAGGGGAATCCATGCACCCTTCCTCAAAAAGTTTGGGGAAAAAAAATCCATATGCAATGGATTTGTTTCTCCGTTGAAATTATAAGAGAGTTCTACATTTTTGTACATAAGGAGGAATTTTTTGAACAGGATGGTGATAAAAAGACATCCTGGTTTCTTATAAAACTTAGCATACAACATATAATCAGCAGTATCATTCATTACATATAATTTCACTGGTTTATAACAACTTTTAGAAAAAAGTTGAAAGAGATTAGGCTTAAGAACACCATTCTAGAGCCCACTGTGTCTGATGCTGGTGTAATAGCTTAATAATAGAAAAACTTCACTTACAATTTCAGTGGAACATTTATAGCATTGCATTTATCATATTAGAAAGGTTGTTTGCCATATCGAGGAATCAGTTATTTTGGGGAACGCAGACAGGGCACATTAAGTTCCTTCTATATTAATGGCTGAGAAAAAAAATCAGAGAAGTAAGATACAGTGAAGTAGTGCATTGTACAATCACTATATATGGAAACCTGAGGTATTAAAGAGTGTTATGGTTGGATTCAAACATTCATAAATTAGATTACACTTTTCCCAATCACACAGGGTATACATCCAGTCTTCGTAACACTCCCTTGTCTTCAGCCTCATGTCCTGGTAATAAGGCAGGAAGATGGCTCCCAGCTTGTGCTCACAATTTTTACAGAAGGTTTTGCCTTGGTACAAGGCTTGGTGGCTGGGGTCCACTTTACTCTCCAAGGATACTGTTATCAGGAGGAAAGAGGTTTCAGGTATGTAGGAATTTCACTGAATTTTGGTTCACTCTCAAAGGCATGGCAAAAAAATGCATGCTGCCATTATTCTGTCACCTTTAAAGTATGAAAGCAGTATCAGTGCTCAGTGGAACAGGTATTTGAACATGTTAGTATCAGAAAAAGTCCAAATTATTGTGGAGGTAAGGTTGGAAAAGTTGATTTAAATTCAGCAACAATTTCGGAAGGCAACTGGGGGGAAACATTGAATTTCCACCTTCACTGATGCTACACAACATACCGCATAATACAAACACAGATGGGAAAACTTGCCAGACTTCCAAGTTTGCTAAGGCAGCCTGGAAACAATTTTTTGAAAGGGTTACAGTGTTTGGCAAAACTGTGAGTAAAGTAAGGAAAGGGAGGCTTGCAAGTTTGGTTCAATGGACCTGCAGAGATAATTTGTTTTAAAGTAGAAACAACTTTGAATAGGCAATTTCACTGGTGTGTCCAGCTAACTGGCAATGAGAAAGCTGCTGAATATCAGTATCAATAAAAAGAAAAGTGCTTCAAATCACACACTTTCCTCCCTAGTTGATTCACCTCTCCAACTTCTACACTATCATTAGAGGGCAGGTAACCTCTGTCACATTTACTCTCTCTTTCATGTGTAATGAAACAGGAATAGCAGCATTTCTTCACTGGGACACTCAAGTCATTAGTAACTGCAAAGTATAGTGATATCTGCTAATGGAATGTAGTATGGCAATAAAAAGTGTTGTTATAACAGGAAACCCATTACGATCTTCACACTTAAGAGCACTTTTGTATGTGTACTTCAGACAGACAATTTTGAAAACTGGTCCATTGTGTCTACTAGTGAACTGCTGTTTACATTTGAACAAAACTGGCAGAGTAAAATCTACCTAAGTTTAGTAAGTTACAAAATGCAGTTATGAAACCAGAGTCAAGATATTTCATATAACTTTGTCACAGCTTCCAAATACTTTTTTCAATTTCCTATTCCATTCCAGTTTTTTAATAGAGCTTTAGGTGTCATAGACACAATCACCAATTTTTACAGTCATATAGAATAACTGGTTCTGTGGCAGTAAATATGTGCTGTGCATTTTTATGAGTCAACATTTCAGGGAAGAGGAGAGTCAATTCAACAGCCATATTTGACGTGCTTTATCTTGCCAACAACAACTAAATTTGTTTGCTCAGTAAAGGGAAAAAAAAATAAAAAAAAAAAGCTTAGATAAAAAAGAAATAAAATGGGTAAAAGTTACATGTGCAATCCATAGTATAAATGTATCAGGAAAAAGATTAACACAGAAGTGAAACAAAAAGCTTTTTCAAAGGAAGTTACCCCAAAAATGGTTTCACCTCAATTAAGAAGATAATCATTGTGCAATTTGGATGCAATGGCATCTTCATCTTTAATTTAAAAATGAAGATGTAATTAAAAGCTCAGGTGTTTTTCTCATATTAGGAAACAATGTTTTCTATTCAAATGATAGAATGAAAGAGCTACTGAAATTTTCTTGTCATAGTGATAGAACTACCTGAAACCCCTCTACAGGTGAGCACAGTAATAATAAACAATTTTCAGCTGAGTTTACAATTGGTTTGAAGCAAATATTGTAATCGGAATGATTTATGCCCACACATTACCTGAGCTAATACATAGTTAATATCTGTGGACACTTACTGTATTTTACACTTATTACTGACTTAGACTGTTTATAGCTGAAGATATAAGAGTCATTTTGCTCAGTAAATGTTATTTCCTAGATGGTTCAGCCTAACCAGGTGAATCAACTCTTTTTCTTCTCAAAACATTACACAGATACATTTCTGGGATACAGTGCACTGCATATTGTTGGTTCCTTTTCATGTATGTTCCTTCTGAAGATTCAGATTCTTTCTAAGGCAGTATTAAAATCACTAGTCTAATCATCCCTAAGTGCGTTGAAGCAAGTAGCAAAAGAGACGTCATAAAACAGTGTTGGCATATCATAGAATCATAGAATTGTCTAGGTTGGAAAAGACTTTTAAGATCATCACGTCCAACCGTTAACCTAGCACTGCCATCCCAGCACTAAACCCTGTCCCTAAGCACCTCATCTACCCTTCTTTTAAATACATCCAGGGATGGGTACTTGACCACCTCGCTGGGCAGCCCATTCCAGAGCCTGACAACCCTTTCAGTGAAGAAATTTTTCCTAATGTCTAGCCTAAACCTGCCCTGGTGCAACTTCAGGCCATTGCCCCTTGTCCTATCATCTGTTACTTAGAGAAGAGGCCGACCCCCACCTCTCTACAGCCTCCTTTCAAGTAGTTGTAGAGGGTGATAAGGTCTTCCCTCAGCCTCCTCCAGGCTAAACAACCCCAGTTCCCTCAGCTGCTCCTCGTAAGACTTGTGCTCCAGACCTCTCACCAGATTTGTGGCTCTCCTCTGGATGTGTTCCAGCAATGCAACGTCTTTCTTGTAGGAAGGGGCCCAAAACTGAACACAGTATTCAAGGTGCGGCCTCACCAGCACCGAGTACAGGGGCACAATCACTTCCCTACTCCTGAT
>NW_009258371.1:664663-681603 GCF_000687185.1 Egretta garzetta
TCATCTGCAAATTTACTGAGGGCACACTCAATCCCCTCATCCAGGTCATTGATAAAGATATTAAACAAGACTGGCCCTAGAACTGAGCCCTGGGGGACAACGCTTGTGACCGGCCACCAACTGGATTTAACTCCATTCACCACAACTCTCTGGGCTTGGCCATCCAGCCAGTTTTTAACCCAGCGAAGAGAACACCCATCTAGGCCATGAACCACCAGCTTCTCCAGGAGAATGCTGTGGGAGACTGTGTCGAAGGCTTTGCTGAAGTCCAGGTATACAACATCCGCAGCCTTTCCCTCGTCTACCAGGTGCGTCACCTGGTCATAGAGGGAAATCAGGTTGGTTAGGCAAGACCTGCCTTTCATGAACCCATGCTGGCTGGGCCAGACCCCCTGATTGTCCTCCACATATCTGGTGAGCACACTCAAGATGAAACGCTCCATAATCTTCCCCAGTACCAAGGTCAGGCTGACAGGTCTGTAGTTCCCCAGATCCTCCTTCCGGCCCTTCTTGAAAATAGGCGTCACATTTGCCAACCTCTGGTCATCTGGGACCTCCCCTGTTATCCAGGACTGCTGATAAATGATGAAGAGTGGCTTGGCAAAGCTCCTGTGCCAGCTCCTTCAGCACTCTTGGGTGGATCCCACCCAGCCCCATAGACTTGTGGATGTCCAGGTGGCATAGCAAATCAAAAACTCCTTCTTCCTGCAGAGCTGGATCCAGGCCTGTGCAGCTGGCTGGCTACTTGGTGTCAGGAGGTGGCCAGTGGGGCCAGTGAGCAGGGTGGTGAAGTGCCAGGCAGGCAAGGAGATGGGCAAGCCAAGCTGAATGCCCTTTCTGGCTTTGCAGGTCATGACCAGAAGGACTCCGTGCTCCAGTCCCCAGCAGAAATGACCATCCAGGTGGGGCACAACACAACTCTGCACTGCAATTTCTCCACCAGCTATTCCAATCCCTCCATCTTGTGGTACCAGCAGTGCCAGACCCAGTCCCCAGAGATGCTGCTGTGGGTGGACAAATGCAAACCTCATGTGGTTTCAGGGCGCTTCTCCTCTGAACTGTATGTAGAGACCTCCCAGGTGCTTCTGCATGTGCAGGGTGCTGAGCTGCAGGACAGAGCTGCCTATTTCTGTGCCCTGAGCTCTCCTTCTGTGCCAGACCAGGGAGTCTCTTCACAATGTCCCTGACCTGGGCCCCAGGGAGGCAGCAGGCTTCCCTGTGGATGGGTCTGGTCGGCATATTGGGCCCTCCGTTCCCTTCAGAAGGGAATTGCCCACAACAATTACCCTCCTTTTTTTCTTAGCACAGGCAGTCCTGATAGGTAGGAGTGACCTACTCTCCCTAGCCAACCCCCTGGATGGACCTTCATCCCCATCCTCATTTGCCTGGCCCCATATCTGCTATGTAAGGGCAGCTGGGAAGGTGAGGGAGCCCGGGAGGGGATTCGCCTCCTGCCCCGAGCAGAGACCTGCTTCCAATCCCCACCATCTCTTGGGTCCCTAACTTCTGCTCGCTGGCAAAGGGCAGGGGATCCTCTGCTACTTGTGGAGCTTCCACCTGCTGCCTTGGCCTGAGGGATGGTAGAACGCAGCTCCACCAGTCTGTCTCCATCTCACACTCCCTAGTGCTCCTCAACCTTTCCACCTCCTCTTTCAGCTCTGTCACCAGGCAGAGGAGATCATCCACCTGCTCACACCTGAGACAGCCACTATCCTTACCATTCTCTGGTACGAGCGACAGGCTCAGGCACTCCCTGCAGCTAGGGGGGGACTGCACCCTGCCCGCGCCAACTGCCGCGCCGCGCCCTGTTCGCCTGCCCTGTTTGTTTGCCCACCCTGTTTGGTCGCCCCCCCTGTTTGGTCGCCAGCCCCGTTTGTTCACCCGCCCTGTTTGGTTGTCCGCCCTGTTTGGTCGCCAGCCCCCTTTGGTCACCCCGCTGCGGGCCGCTCGTGCTGCCTGGGGGCTGCTCATGTCCATGAGGGGACCGGGCTGCCGTCACTCCTGAGCCCGCCCCCGCTGAGCCAGAGCTGCCGTGCCTCAGGAGCCCGCTCTTTCCCACCCTTCGAGCCCCGTTTGTTCACCCGCCCTGTTTGGTTGTCCGCCCTGTTTGGTCGCCAGCCCCCTTTGGTCACCCCGCTGCGGGCCGCTCGTGCTGCCTGGGGGCTGCTCATGTCCATGAGGGGACCGGGCTGCCGTCACTCCTGAGCCCGCCCCCGCTGAGCCAGAGCTGCCGTGCCTCAGGAGCCCGCTCTTTCCCACCCTTCGAGGGGGGCGGTTGGGGTCCCCTCTCTCTCCCTGTGCTTTTTCGCCTTTTGCCGCTGCGGTTTTTGCCGTGGTTTTGCCACTTCAGGAAGGGTCCCTTGGTGCAATCCTCTGCTCCAGAGCCCTGTGCCTTAGTGGCTTCCCTATGCTGCAAATAATTGCTTCTTTGGACAAAAGGTATCTATGTTCATTCATGATTACTTAGGTTTGTAGAAGGATTATTCTATAATTCCCTAATTAATTTACCTGAGACAATAAAAAGGACATAGACGAAACCTTTGTATCCCTAACTGTGCATTCTTATTCAAGAGGAAACACCAGATGAGGACTTCCAAATAGGATTAAATCAAAAATCTATTTCAAATTTCCAATTTCCATCTCATGTCAAAAAAATAAAAACCAGCCAAGAACTGGAAACAAAAATTGAAAAGACCCAGTCCTCTAGCATGGACTTAACAGGGTAACAGACAACATGACAAGAGCAAAATGTTACACAACTCTTATCTTGCAGTTTTCGTGGTAAAATCTTGGTATGTTTTATTGTCAAAAACTGTTTTCCTCCTCCTTTGGGACACATATTTCTGCATTCTGCATCACTTTATTCTGAAGTTTTGGTTCCAGCTCTTTCATTTCTTCACTCCGACAATTTAGAAATTGCTTAATCTTGAAACCATTTACTTTCCTGTCAAGTGTTTATACTGTTTCCTGCATTATGGTATTTATCTAAAAATTTTTAAGATTGTACCCGTTTTATATACAATATTTTCATGAAAATGATAGAAAATATTCCAAATACAGTAATAGAATCATAGAATCATAGAATCATAGAATTGCTTTGGTTGGAAAAGACCTTTAACCTGGATCATCAAGTCCAACCGTTAACCTAGCACTGCCATCCCACCACTAAACCATGTCCCTAAGCATCTCATCTATCCTTCTTTTAAATACCTCCAGGGATGGGGACTCAAATACCTCCCTGGGCAGCCCATTCCAGAGCCTAATAACCCTAAAGACAGAAGACTATAATTCATGTCTTTGAATATATAAGCTGCATTTTTCCTTCAGACGTTGGTAAATGTTCTCCAAAGTGTAAATAAAGAATTATATAAAGTTCTAAGATGAAAAAACATGGTTTTGGAGACTTGAATTTTCTACAGGATATTAAATGTGGGCACTACCCCATCTGGTATTTTCACCCTCAGAGCCACTGTAATTGTGATGTAGCTTCACAGACCACAGGCTTACTTCAGTCTAAGTATCTTCTACAAAAATGTTATCCAGCTTTGAGGCCCCACCTTGACTGCTTGACTGTTAACCATGAATTTTTGCAGTCTAACACCATATAAAACAATTAAAACTATACAATGTTAATATTAAATATATTTCACAGTGTTCCACATTCTGATATGGCTTGTATTGACTTAGTGTGTAAAAATAATCTCTGATTAAAAAAAAATAAATTGTACAAATGTACTTGTACATAGCATAAAAAATACACTTGGAAAAACTATCCCATTTTGTTTTATCTAGCAATAGCATTTTGGCTCCAGTGCTCTGCCTGCTGCATAACAGTATTTTTAGCATATTAGTCAGGAGCCATTTACATTCTACCAACCAGTTTCTGGCACATAATTAAAGTCCAGATCAACAAAAACTTAATGTTTGACATAGCACTTAGGGACATGGTTTAGTGGTGGACTTAGCAGTGTTAGGTTAACAGTCGGACGCAATGGTCTTAAGGTTTTTTTCCAACCTAAATGATTCTATGATTCTACAATTCTATGTTTCTAACAGTTCAGTGCCATCCTATTGCATTTCTAGTATATGGATTACTTACTGAAATACCCTCTTGAAGGTTAAGAAGGGTTTATATTTAAATCTTTTTGACTTTTTGGTAAAGTATTCTAATTTTCTCAAGAAATCTCATTCAAATTCTCCTGGAACACTATGTAAATGCAATAAATAATATAAGCTCATGTAATGTAGATATTTTGCAGAATCTCTCCAAGATTCAAAGACTACATAAATAATAGATATATTGCATTAGAGTGGGATAGCATGTGAACAAGATTATTTTAAATATAGATAATTAGGTCTCACTCACTTGCTTAACACAACAGCACCTACTACTAAACAAGGCCACCTCAGCTAGCTCAGGAGACCTTGAAAAATCCTACCCTCCGTACATGGCTTCACCTTGCTAATTTATTAATCACTCTCCCTTCATTACGGATCTGGAAAAAGAATTGTTTACTTTTTGACAATGTTTCAGGTCCATAGAGCCTCCCTTGTTTAGAATCAGAAGAGGAAATCTGGAGCACCAAGAAGAATCATTCACACTGCATAAGACTTTTTGTATAAAAAGAGATATGACAGAGTGAAAAGGCCAGACCTTTTAACTAAGTGACCTGGAATTCACAGTACATTTCCACAGGATAGTCAGCAGCTTCCAGTGAAAAATAAAACCCACCAGTATATATGAAGGGAAAACAAGGCTATGTAACACCACCAGTATCTATAAAAATTCCATATTTGGTGTAAATTCGGTTCCCACCTAGAGTATTGTGAAAATTAATTCAATTTAAAACCTAGACATCAAAGCATCATTGGGACCTGTTTTAGAGTTCCGAGCACAAAGGCTAGAAATGAGGAGTTTAACTTCCCAATTTTCAAGTAACTGTAAAATTCTAAAATCAAAAACTTGTTTTTAAAAAACTCATCATATTCTCATAATTAATATACCATCAAAGTGAAAACTTAAGTTAAAAAAAGTTGAAAGGTAATGCAAAGCTGAGTGAAGTCCCTGTCATTAAATTAGTATACTGCACATAATTTCATCTTTAAAATAATGTCTCCTTTAAACTAAAACATGGTATCAATGCTTTGAATACCTCCTCACTTGACCTTAGCTTGAAGTTACTGACCAGCACCAGGGGATTGTCCACTTATAACATGTCAACAAAATCAGGACTGAAATAGATAATAAAAATCAGTCTGCTCAGCTTGTTTGAAAGACAAAAAAAGAATACATATTCCTCTATGCAAACTTGAGAACAGAACAGAAATCTTAGAGGAATTCCATAGATAAATGATACTGTTCTGAACTAACCTGCTAATAATAGCCATTTCAGTCCAGAACATAACCGTCAAAATTGGACGTTGTAAATTAAAGGAAATTATTTGGAAAGCAGATACTAGGCTAAAAAAAATCAATTTTTATTCCTTAAATTTTGTATTTTGCTGAGCATCACACAAGAGCTGCAAGATCTCTGTGGAATTACAAACAGGCTCAAAATTCACTTGTCTAGACATTCAGAGTGAACAGATTGGTAAGCATTCTCTAAGACAATAGTTACAGGGTTTTTGGGGGGGGCTGTAAATCTCTCCTCATTAGCTTTCAGAGCACTGTGCTACTCTAAAGAACATGCATGTGGGCTATTCATAAATTTCACCTTTTGGTTATTTTTTTTTCAGAAAGCAACTCTTTCAAGCCACATCTGTTTCTAATACTTCTCTTTGTTGGAGTCTTGCTCTTTTAGAGAAGGGCAAACACGACAACTCATTTTGGAAGAACTAGATATATTTATTGTCTTTTCCAGCCCTTCTACTAAGTTAGTAAAATATCGACTTACAAGATTAAAATAGCCCCTCCAAAAGACATTTTGGAATAGGGCAGCGTGAGTTCTGGTATATTCATATCCTGAAATACACGCAAGCAAAAATAAACAGCAGCCAGCCACAACTCCACTGAAGAATGCAGAATTGATAAAGATGCTATGCTTTCAGACAACCTTTTCTGCACTTTGCACACCGAAGATGACAAAGCCCTGGAATGATTCAGTATGAGTAGTACCATAACTTCTGGACATGAACTATATTTTAGAAATTTAAATTCTAAATCCATTTTCTTGGTACAGAAGCTATTGGTTAGTTTTATCACACTTACACTGCTGTGTTCTGAACATCACTGAGGAACAAAAGTTATTATTACAGCACTCAAACCACATGCTGAAATTCCATTTCCTTGCTATCTAATTAAATGTGAGTCTATTTGACAGTACTTTTAAAATTGATAGCAGAGCCTGTGGATTTTACAGAAATGACAAATATTGCTGTTAGAACAGAAATGTTCGTCTAAGTGAAAAAATACAAAAACCCAGAACCAACCACACAAAACATCCTCTAAGCTTCTGAAATCAGGCATAAACACAACACACATTCATAGGGGACTGCCTGTGATGAACTTCACTGGACAGCAAGGTCTTGGAAAATTAAGAATACTGATGACAGTGGAGCCTAGATAAATTTCAAAGTTTTCCCAGGAATTTCACTGCAAAGAGAACTTACCTGCTGAGACAATTTGTCCTCTAGAGAGAACTTTAACTAGAGAGGATTCACACAACTACCAGCTCTCTGTTTATGAGCAAATCACCCTTATGAGAAGGACTTTGTGTTTCTACCCCAAGAGGGCTGAATGAACCAGGAACTGCAATGGAAAGAACTCTAAGTGAGCTGAAAGAAACACACCCCTCTATGTTTTCTGTTAGCAATTTACACATATAAGACAGATTAACCCATTTTAAGATTTTTTTTTTTTTAAATGAGACTGTTGCCTTGCAGTGAACTTCTAATATTTTCAGCTTGCAACTTTACATTTCTAAGACTGGTGAGTCATACTGCTAGTCACACTATATCACATTATTTTTTGAGACCAGAAAAAAACAACCCAAAACATGTTACTTTTTAATAGAACATCATTTGAAAGTACAGCTGAAATTAATACTATGTAATTTTCATTATATGACAGTAATAACTGAAGGATGCTTGCTAGTCACAGTGTCCATTGGTCAGTTATGTCCTATGTATTTCATACTCTTGAATGGAAAGAAACCTTAGCAAAAGCTTCTTTTCATATCAGAATTTGCTGCTCAAGTAATTCCTTTACACCTTAAATTACTGCTGAAAGCACTCAGCCCTATTTGTGATGTGATCATTAACACCTACATGGATGCAGAGATTTTTTCATGACCATAAACATTATTATCAAAATTCCTATAGGAATGAATGTTTTTGGCTGGCTGGTCACTGCAAATGGTAGTACAATTAAGTAAGATGCCATCAGTCCACTTAATTGCTAAAGTCTCTCCTCTCCCATCTACTAGTTTCCTGGAATCAATATAATTTAATGAGTCTCTTGTTATTCTTTGATGGCTTTTTTATTTTCTTGTACAATTGCTGCCTTACCCTGATAACATATATGACTTGTGAAACTAGATTCTTCAAGCAATCAAGCATTTTAACATTTATCATCCCATCTTTCTGAAATTATGCTATTTTTAACTTCAAGTTGGAGGGGAATGTAAGAAATTTCCACCCTGAAGAACACAATTTAAAACAACATATTGTTAAAATATGAACAATGAAATAATAATACAAGACAGACACAATTTTAATATTTTCCTATGAACTGACTTCAGCTTACCTCTGTACCCTCACTTCCTACACATACAATCGATTGTACTTCATTTGTGCTACCCCATTCATATTAAAATAGGAAACTTTTTTCTGAATCCATGGTACAAAATTGTCAGAATTCCTGCACTTTGTGCCCCAAGGGAATTTCTACCTTCTGGAATATTATATAGACAGTGCATAGAAATCTAAAGGGAACATGATGAATAGAAGAGACTGGTTTCCTGATAGATTCAGTGGATCTATTTCCTTGCAATTTAATCCAGAATTCATGAGGGATTAATTAAATTATAGAGCCCAGGGGTAGCAGGCTTTTTGTTGCATTACAGATGGAGTTTATTTTTTAAATGCTGCCTTGTGTACTGTTTGGTACATTCAGTTGCAAAAATCCATCCTCAGAATGTTTAAGAAAATACATTTCATTTGGACCAACTCAGTGTCTTAAATTAGTTTCTTGACATAATAGTGGCTCAACTTTTCAGCTGGAGTGGATATATATCCTCTTATGACAGCATGAAAAGGTTGTTCCATCTTTTCCCCAGTCAGAACTGCATTCATCAGAGGCCTAAAAATACAGGAATTAGCTGAAATGTGATATGTGCAGGTATGCTTTTGTTAGGCCAAAGTCTAGATTTTGTGTAGGCATGGACTAGGTCAGTTTCAGAAGAGGCAGGAGATTATCCACAGAAAGTCAAAGGTGTTTGTTCTATGATTTAAATTGTCCCATGGTAATTTTAAAGGATTGGGGAAAGGGAGCAGAGACAAGTCATCCAAGAGTGCTAGTGATACAAATAGAGAGTAAACAAAGTTGAAACAATTACGATGACTCACGAAATGATCCAATATTGTACTAGTAATGGAGTGAAAAAATGCTAAATGAAATTCACTGTCAGTACACACCAAAAAAAGCACATGGGAGAAGACAATGCAAGTGGACGTAGTTTATCATGGATTCCATGTGGTATATAACCACACAGGGATGATTTGAGCAACAGTTTCTGAAAATGTGCTCAGGGTTTAGTGACAGCAGACCAAATGGAAGACAATTTTATAGTATTCTGTACCTTGAATACTGTGCTTAGTTCTGGTACTCCTCACTATTGAACACAATACTGCAGAATAAAAAGGTGTCAATTGTAATCAGAGGTACAAAACAACTTCTGAGTAAGCAAAGATTCTTTCTCACAGCCCTCAAACTGAATTGCCTTAGAGATTTCTGCTATTATTCATCTTGGAAAGTAGAAAACAGAAGGGTGATGTAACAAAATGGAATTAATTTATGAGTAGCAAGGGAGAGGTAAAAAGGAAATAATTATTGACTATAGTTTGTTACTCAAGAATTTAAGGTGCTCAATAAAGTTAAGAAGCAGTACAGCAACAAACAGAATGGAGTACCTTTTCCATACTACATGTAATGTAGTTGTGGACTGTTCTGTCTTAGGATACAGAAAAAATTGTAAAACAATTCAGGTAAGGATTGGATAGGTGTAGGTGCCGCAACAGCCATTAAATATGATGCTCTAGATGAAACTGATGTTTTATGAAGTCCTCACATTGCTAATACCTGGAACAGTGCGCCACTCTACACTTGCATCATTTCTTGCACCTTTCCACCTAAGCATCTTTTATGTGCAACAGTGAAAGATAGGTTCCCAGCATAAATGTTCTTGACACCTGTTGAGGATTCACCATTTTCATGTTTGCTACAATTTGGCCTTACACAGAACAAAGGAATTTGAAATAGGAAGATGAGAGAATATGATTTAAGCCTTAGACAAATCTGTCTGCTCATATAACCCAGAAAATGTGAGAGAGGAGTTATTAATCTAAGCAAAATGAGGATTTTAGGGCTTTTACACTGTTAAGTTTGCTGGAAAAAAAAATTCATACTGTCAGGTGTTTCAAACATCCTAACAGAGACAACTCCTGCTGTGCTCCAGTCATCTGGAAATGGAACAGAATAGCTACTGTTTCACTGTATTTTTGTGAGATTTTATACTCTTCATAAGTTTCCTCAGGGGAATTTAAGAGGGTTTATTTAAAAAAAAAAAATATTAAAAGCCAACAATTGAGTAGCAGTAAGAAAATGGCATTGGACTTCTCAGACTACTTACAGGTGCCCTCCTAAATCTTGGGTTTTTCTGACTTAAATTATATTCCATTTCTTCCTTACAGTGAAAAAAGAAAAATGCTGTCCAAGTTGCACCACGCTGAGGACAAAAATCCCATAATGGCTCTATGCTTTGTAATTTTTTTTGCTTGCAGCTATTGTTCTATTTCCTGCCGACACTGCATTTTAAATGCTCTAATGATACAATTGTTCTTGAAAACTGCAGAGAAACAGACACCACAACAGCTAATTGGTGCCTCTGATGAAGCTAGAAACACATCTTGAACTTTTTTGTGTTGTTAAAAAGTGAGTGAGAGGGTTTTGTTGCTATTAGGCCATATCAAATCCTCAGTAGCTGGCAAGATTTCACTTAATTAATGTCTGTAATATACCTGTCACTTATCAAGTATCCTGCATAGTTACTGCACTATAGTTACTGTTATGTATCACCCAATTTTATATGCCCTAAGGGCAACTGAGTTTAGGGATTCTGCACAGTTTTCTGTCAAGTTTACTCTCAGGTTCATTGCCATTCAAAATGTATCACAACAGAATACACCTCTGTTATCAAAGCCCTTTTCCTCTCTGCCAGTTTTGTATTTTCCTGGCTGCTTGGTTCCTCATGAAAATGGGTATGTAATCACCTTCTGCAGCTGTGCGGCCTCTTTGATTCTTGCCACCTTTCCAAGGCTTCTTTAATAAATGTAATGAAAATAATTCCATTTGCATTATCACTGTGGTACTATCATCCCAGTCATCTACTGTGCTCTATAGATTTATACATAACTAAACCCCTAAGCTTTCTTCTATCCCTTCTCTTACGAGCTTTACTAAAACTAAATGCATGTAGTCACTTAATACTGAGCGCTTATTTGCAGTTAAGAGTCTGTAGAATAATTTTTTTCTGTGGTTTTATTACATTACATATCTTTTCTCTAAGGTTCAGCCAATCCTTCTTGTCTATCTGTACTCCTCCATTCTCACCACCCCTCATAAGTTTCGCATGCATAAAAGGAGGGGTGGATTTCCACTCTTACAAGTTTCCTAGTTCTGTATCTAGTCTCTTACTGTTACAGCCCCCTTCAAAATAATGTTCTGATTTTTCAATGAAGAACTAGCATTTTTGAAACCTTGGTTAGAAAGCTACTGGTATAACCCTAAGATTTAAATTTCCATTAGGAGATTACAAAGGGGTGCAATGGTGCATTGCAAGGGTGCAAAAGTCATATTGCTACCTTGATGTAGCTTTTTATCATATAAAGCATAAGAGAACATATAACATGACCCTAGTAAGTTTGATTCCAGACAGATACAATTTTTTTTAATCTAATCCATTTTAAGAAATTACTTAAAAATCCTTTTACAGCTTTTCATTAAAAAGGCATGCTTTTAAATCACGGGTGATTTAGTTAACCATACATTTGCTTAAGAATGCATGATAACATTGCTTTAAATAAGTATCTGAAGGTACATTAAAAAAGTATGAAAGCAAGGAATTAGTTTTCAAAGTACTTTTAAAAAAATCTAACAGAATATGCTATTGTGTATCTTGACGTCAAAATATCCACTTAACACAGAAGGGTTCTATTTAGAGTCTTCAAAATTTATCAAATGAGGCCAGAATTCTTTCTGCCCTAGTATTATGACTTTTGTAGAGTGAACAGGAATGCACCCTAGGGAAGAAAGATGTTAGATACAATGTCTGCTTCTTTGATGGTTGCCCTAACCTATCAGGAAAAAAAGTAGTTTTCCACATCTTTATTTTATTACTTTTTATGGACTTAATAAAGAACAAGTATTCTGTCCTGGGGAGATATTTAATGGCCTATCTCACTTCAAGAAATGTACCTGATACCTCCTTGGGATGAAGAAGATTCAGAGAGATAAAAGACAAAAAATAACATTAAATGGAACCTGGAGTTATTCTTGGGAATAATGGAAAGGTTTCATGACAACTTTTTGAAGGTAAGTGATAGAAAGGGCTGTACATATGAAAGACGCACCCAGGGGGGGAAATTAGGGTGACATTCCCCCATTATGAAGCTGCCTAAAGAGGTCAGTAACATTGTTTTATCACTCAAGAATGGCTGCTTTACATAGTTTGAAAATTTATGCTTTCAAATACCTTCTGATCTTTCTATCACAAGCAAAGCATAACACAAGGATCTGTCTTCTCCTCAGAGGCTTTATGTAAATCACTCACATTTTGGCAAGTGGAAGTGCAGGAAAAATCTGTGTGAGAAATCCCAACTCTAAATTTGACATGTTAAAAGAAAATTACAGATTTTAGATATTCAACTTTTCTGTCATGGGGTGCATTTTTAAGGAATCATTTTTTGTGAGTTTCAGGTAGGGATCATTATTTCTACTTCAAAAAGCAAGTGAAATCTCCTTCCTACAATATATAAATCAAATTCCCTGCACAGAATCACAATAAAAAAAGAAAGGAACAGATATTAGTATCAAGGTATTAGGAAAAACAATATAGCCATATCAGAATTTATGTATTTTGTTCCTGTCAATATTTCACTTTCTTCAGAGGAGTTTTGATTTAGGATTTTTATGATGCAATTAATAGATTTATTGTAAGAAGGGAGCTCATAATACTAGAAATAGTACTTGATGCTAACAATAGATTTTGCCATTTCAATAATGCCACCTATTGCATCCAAGAGAAATCCTTAGTAAAATACAAGTAGCCATGTCTCAGATATATATATAGCTGCTTACATACACACACATTTATACAGATGTATATGGATGTATATATGTATATAAATACAGATAATTCCCAAGGAAAAAAACATGTATAGCTGCTGAAGAAAATACAATAAATCTGTCTCATAACCACCTTGAATTGTTACCAGTATTAAAAAGCTCACAATGCAAACTTAAAAAAAGAAAGGTATTTTACCTGGCTAGATGATCTGATGCTGAATTTGCTAACAGTGCTAACACTGGGTAATGGTGACTCTGAATACCTTCCTTTTAATCTACAGAAGGTATACAGGATTCTCATTTTCAATATGGGAAAAGGTCTAGGGCTGCACAACAACATCTTCCCACCAATTGTAATTACCTTTTGTATTAAAATTTCATGCAGTCCACTAGAACAACACAATAGTGTTACACAGAGGCAAATGACAGTACCTTCCTATATCTCACTGAACATCATATACACTTTAATCCTTCTCTCAAGAATTATAATTCCTTTGACTGCTACTAAGTTTGTATAGTATCTTGCACAGAAAATTGAAATTTTACATCACCTGCAGAGACAACAGCCAAACCTGACTAGAATAGTGAAATATGCAGCATCTGTCACTATAAAAATACTTCAGTATTCGACTTCTACTTTTATGATGTTTAAAGGTCAAATTTCACATATGAATTTTTGACTTCAACATAATGAAGACATGAGCATTAACCATTTCAATACAAAACACTAATATCCTATTGCTGGATCCCAGGAACAAGAGCTCAGCACCTCCCTCTCCACTTCCCCTCCTCAGGAAGCTGTAGAGAGCAATGAGGTCACTCCTCAGGCTCCTTTTCTCCAAACTAGAAAAACCAAAAGTCCTTAGCTGCTCCTTACAGGACATTCCATGTCATAATATGAAGGAAAGATGCTGAAGGAAGATGGTGAAGGAAAAAAAACAACAAAACAACACTCTTCAAAAAAAACCCTGAAACAGACTTGGTATGGCTTCAAATATGTCTGCTTTTTCTTAACCATACCAGAACATCTAATGACATATACTAATTTCTCCCCAAAATCATGTCTTGCTTATATTTGTGAACACCATCAGAGACTACATTAAAAACATTACTGTTGTAAATAAACATGGGAATTTCATTCAGCAAATAATCTTGAATTTTCTAAGAATTCATTAGTCACAGTGCATCATAGACTATACAGAACACCTGTGAGCTCAGTTCACATGGGAGAAAATATCCAGAGCTGCCAACACCCTAACAGACCTGCCCTGTTTTGCTTCTAATACAAAAAAGAAGATGTTGGCAAAGTGGAGAAATGTTTTTTCAGAAAGCAATACCTCTACTACCTCTGTACAACCACTGAAGAAAATAACAGAGTCTTATGATTCTGACCATATCTTTCACAGTGCTTACCATGCCACCACACCTTTTGCATAGCTGCAAAGGTCTCAATGACCTTTTAAGAACACTTGCAAAGAAAGAAAAAGCTGATTTTCCCACACACAATTAAATGTTCATAACAACTTTCAATCTTTTCTTGAAAGCATCCTTACTTGGTAATGGGTGAAAGTCTTCTGAATATGC
Organism: Egretta garzetta; assembly: GCF_000687185.1. NCBI lineage: Eukaryota > Metazoa > Chordata > Aves > Pelecaniformes > Ardeidae > Egretta > Egretta garzetta. The sequence goes on from NW_009258371.1 coordinate 678,810, forward strand.
CAGTGGAATTAATAGAGTTCTATTATTAATATAACCTCTTCTGTATGAGGTAATAATGTAAAGATTGGCTATTAGTGGTATAAAAGCAATCTGGCAGCAAAGAGCATCTAAGTTTGATTAGTTTATTGCATATCCTAGAGAAAATTCATGGATGTCCCAAATATAAAACAAACACCGCACTTTTAAAAAGAATTACTTTCTTGAGCCATAAGAAAGTACTTTGCCTGTCCTTTACCAAAAAGCATGAAAAGAAACACCTACAATTATGAAAACTTTTTCATAACCATATACTCTGGAGTATCTCAAAGGTTATAAGACAAAAATATTCCTTACTCTTGACCATCAAGTGTTAGTCACTAGGAATTTATTTACTTGAAGAACTGAGCATCTCTTCTTTCTAGATTGCAAAATTATTCTTAACCAATCTTTGGTAATTTTACAGATCGTAACATAATTATTACTGATGAAAAAGATTAACGTCAGACTGAAAAAAATGGGTTGACACCACATTTGCTTTTTCAAGAATTATTTATTCACAAAATGGCTTTCTCAATCATACTTTTTTTAAAAAACTCCAAGAAAAAAAAATCCCATTAGTATGTCTTCTGTAAAATAAAAGGAATGGTATAGAAAAAAAGAATAATTAGAGCCTATGAACAACCTCAGAACATAAGTTGCTCTAAGGGATCAGACATTTGGCTGATTGAAACAGTTACCATGTGGCAGTAGCTGCTATCAAGTCTTAATTACAAGAAAGGGTGGAAAAATTAATACATATAGCAAATTGTAGCGCACTGAGAGGAAAAATATCTTCAGAACCAAATATGTTCTTTGAGCAACAACTTTCATGCAAAATACAATTTGAACAGTAAATTACAAACATTTGGTTGTCCATTTTCAGTACATGTAAGTAGCCCTTCTCTCTCCTTCCAAGCAAATACCTCTTCTAAGTGAGAAGGACTGTTCTGGTGTCTTTCCCTTTATCACAGGCCCTCCAAAAGGCCTTCTATAGGACATATACAAGACCCTACAGTAGTAGATAATAATGAATAGTAGTCAGAATATCAGCAAAAGCTTTAAAAAAACCTTGAAAAGTAAATTTACACTCTCACATATAATAAAATAGTGCTATGGGTATAAGGGTGGATTACTCTTATTTGCCTTTTGCTTGATTCTTGTCTCAAATAAGCTATTAAACACTTTATAAGTTTATTTATCTTTTTAACCAAATGCTAATGGGGAAAAAACTGTTCATGACCCAAATGCTAGAAAACTATTTAAAAGTTCTACAGTCATCAAGGCCTTTTTTCAGTAAATAAACCAAGAAAAAAACAACCAACCAAATAAAAAAAATAATAAAATAGCAAAAGCTAAATATCAGCTTGAGCATAATTTGGAAGAAAAATAAAAATCAGAGAGCCCCCACCAAATTGTCACAGCAAGTTAGACATATTAGGTTCATGGAACTGTCTCAGTCACAAACTTGAGCATCTGTGTGGAGAAACACCAGTGCTGACATGCAGGTAAAAAGCCAGAGGTCCAGAGAAGAGGGAAAAAAGGACTCTCATCTTCCACTGGAGAAATGACAGCACAATATCAAAGTCCTCAGTGTCAGTCTGCCACCCCTACTTCTAATAAGGGATGAAATAAAAAACAGCATTAAATGAATGACACAACAGATGCTAGAAATAAGTTTCAAATCAAGCTTTACATAGTCTGTAGAAAAATGTATGAAGGAGGTAGGTGGCAGAATTTAGAAGAATAAAAGTGAATAATGTTGTGTAAGCAATGAGGAATGGGTTCATCCAAGCAAAAATTCTGCTGATATAAATGAGTTAGAGAAAATGAGTATATTATATTTATATCCAGCTTATATTTCTGCTGTAGAAATGAAGAAGATGCCATAGAATTGAACACACAGATTAATTGCACCTTGTTTCTTTAAATTCACTCTTTGTTAAAGGCTACTAACTAATGCACTATGCCTAACATTTCTAATGAATGAAATTATTCTTATGACTAGTTTCTTTCATGTTCTACTGTTCGCAAAATTTAACATAATAAAACTTAATCAGAGAGAGAGGCAACAAAGGGAACCTGGTGGTTGGTGTCTACTACAGGCCACCAGATCAAGAGGAGCCGACTGACGAAGCGTTCTTCCTCCAACTCTGGGAGGCTTCGCGCTCGCAGGCTCTCGTCCTCCTGGGGGACTTCAACCACCCCGACGTCTCCTAGAAAATAAACACGGCAAGCTGTAGGCAATCCAGCAGGTTTCTTGAATACATTGAGGACAACTTCTTAAGCCAGGTAATAGACACCCCTACCCGAGGGGATGCGATACTGGACCTGGTGGTCACCAATGCAAGTGAGCTCGTCGGAGATGGCAAGATCGGAGGCAGCCTGGGCTGCAGTGATCATGCACTGGTAGAGCTCACGCTCCTGAGGGAAATGGGAAGAACAAAGAGTATAGTCAGGACCCTGAATTTTAAGAAAGCAAAATTCCAGCTCCTCAAGGAGATAGTCAGAAGGACAGTCCTCAGGCACAGGGGAAGAGAACAGAGCTGGCAGATCTTTAAGGATGTGATCCACAGAGCGCAAGAGCTCTCGATCCCTAGGTGTAAGAAATCAGGCAAAGAAGGGAAGAGACCGGCGTGGTTGAGACAAGAGATGCTGGTCGAACTAAGGAGGAAGAGGGAACTGCACAGGCAGTGGAAGCAGGGACAGGCATCCTGGGAAGAGTACAGGGACGTGGTCCGGTTGTGTAGGAATGGGGTCAGGAAGGCCAAGGCGCAGC
>NW_009258371.1:682750-706781 GCF_000687185.1 Egretta garzetta
TGGCCAGCAGGTCGAGGGAGGTGATTCTGCCCCTCTACTCAGCTCTGGTGAGACCTCACCTGGAGTACTGCGTCCAGCTCTGGAGCCCTCAGCACAAGAAGGACATGGAACTGTTGGAACGGGTCCAGAGGAGGGCTACAAAAATGATCCGAGGGCTGGAGCACCTCTCCTATGAGGACAGGCTGAGAGAGTTGGGCTTGTTCAGTCTGGAGAAAAGGAGGCTACGGGGAGACCTGATTGCGGCCTTCCAGTACCTAAAGGGGGCCTATAGGAAAGATGGGGAACGTCTTTTTAGTAGGGCCAGCTGTGTTAGGACAAGGGGAAATGGTTTTAAACTAGAACAGGGTAGGTTCAGGCTAGAGGTAAGGAGGAGGTTTTTTACAATGAGGGTGGTAAAACACTGGAACAGGTTGCCCAGAGAGGTAGTGGAGGCCCCATCCCTGGAAACATTCTCGGCCAGGTTGGATGGGGCTCTGAGCAACCTGATCTAGTTAGTGTTGTCCCTGCTCACTGCAGGGGGGTTGGACTAGATGACCTCTAGGGGTCCCTTCCAACCCAAAACATTCTATGATTCTATGATTAACAGAACTTGTTAGAGCATAGATTTTTCCTGGGAAATGCTGTGCTTGCTTGAAGTACTGCATAAACAAATGTATAATGATCTATGATATATAGTAAATTCTTGTACCTGTAATTTACTGCAGAAGACTAGTATCAATTTCATGGCACTGAGATAATGAAACTATAGCAGCTTTATCATAATACAGTACCTAATGATACAACAAGTGTTTTATATGAATTTAGCAAACATCATGAGCAGAATTTTCTCCTCTTTCCCCCCTCTGTGAAGCAGTCTTACAAAACTTCATATCTTGGTTTTTACTGTCTTCATTATGATTACATTTTCCTGTAAAAAGATCATTCAGAGAAAAAAAGAATAAGCAGTATTTAACCATACTTTTATTTATCTTTCATGGGATGTGTTTTCTGTAAAAGTCAATTAATCTGAATACATTCACAATAAATGTGTTTACATTTTATGGCCACTTTATTGATATAATTCTACCGCATAGCACTCAGTCCTTAAGAAAGGAGCTATGATGAAACAGACATGGTCAGACTGAGCAGGCACTTAAAAGGAAGATGAAGTCTCTCTGTAGCGTCCTTGAAATACTTATCTTTTCCAAAGCAGAAAATTAAACAAAAATCTGCACCCACCTCAGAATAAATATGAATTAGAACTAATAAAAAACATTTATGAAAGTTTTCTCTCAAATGTATGACGATCCTAAATATTTCACTGATGTGTATTTTTTGACTTGATTAGCATTGTTTTATCTGATATCATAAAAATGTTTTACCTATTATAAAATTATTAGTATATTAAAATACAGAAATGCAACAGTTAATAAGTGATGGAAGATTTCACATATTCTAAGCATAAAACAATATTTCTATCCCTTATATTGTAGATCAGAAACATTCTGGTGCCAAATTCACCTTCTGTCCACTCTATTTTTTTCTCATTATTTGAACATTCTGTAGCAAAGCAATCCTGAACAAAGACTTTGTTCTGTAAAAGGCCAGTAACAATCCTGAAATTTCTGAATTCATTTGGATAGAATAGAGGATCACACAATTCATAAACAACAAAAAGGAAAAATAGGACAGAAAACTATATCAACTGGAGAACTTATGGGATTGCTTAAAAAAAAGGAAGGAAAGAAGACCTAAAATAATCCTTTGGAAAATGCCTGCTAAATGCATAATACCTTAAAAGAAGCAAAACAAAAGTGTAAAGGAGAATCACATGAATTTGTAAACTTATTTCCATGTTAATATGCTAATTGTATTTAATTTTAAATAAAATCCAGGATTAAAATGTGAATAAACTCACAGTAAGTAAATTTAATATGCACAGATGTCATACAATTTACTCTGAAAAGCAATCCATGAAAACCTACAGATAAACACTATCTAATCTTTCCCCTGTCAGAAGACAACTCAGGTCACCCACTGATGAATGTAAATATAGCCATTTACAAACTTTTCAAATGTTTAATTACCAGGAGAAAGTTAGAATTTCTGGGTAGGATGTAAAACTTAATCAATAGGTTTGTACTCAGCATTGTGCTTTCTAAACTACACCAGTAAAGCAAAAAATCCCTATGAGTATTTCAGTTCTTTGAGGAGATGAAATTAAAACAAATAAAATAAATAAAGAAATAATAATAATAACAATAATAACAATAATAACAATAATAACAATAATAACAATAATAACAATAATAACAATAATAATAATAGACAAATATACTCAGACCCAGAAATCAAATAATTTTTTTCAGCTAGAAATTCTGAGATACTTGGATTTGGATTTTGTTTTCCAGACAAGTATACAAGTATTTTGTCCCCAAAATTACTCCATATAGTTTTGGTACAATAAAAGACAATGGCAGATAAACTATTCTCAAGGACCACTACTGCACAGGATTTGGGACTTTCTTCTAAATACAGTATTAGTTTTTTTATCAACTATGGTCTATTTCTGCTGTTTGAGGTTCTTTTAGCCTTATTTCCACAAGGAAAAAGAAATTAATTGCAAAAGTTTTGACACCAGGGTTTTTTTCTTTCTTCTTTTTGTAACAATTATTTATTATCACATTTGCACCTCCCATACACACTTTCAGAGATTTCAGAGATTTCAGAAAGAAACCAGTCTTCATAGATGCTTCAAGCAATCCTATGGATTTCATTATGATTGTTTCACTGCAAAGGACAAAGACATCCTTTAATATGCATGGCACTTGCATCTTTTATGAAGCCTTATTTTTACCATTCATTTTTCTTCCAAAGCGCTAACATTTCATTGCAAAGAATTAAATTGCTTCTGGTAATAAACAAAAGTTTCTTGCTGAGTCAGGGAGACGATGCCAAAGTCTATCCTGATTTGACTGGTGGAGCTAAATTGACCTTCATTATAAATAATTTCTGACAGATAATTTCACAGTTTTAATGTGAATATTTCATGGACACTGAATTTGGAATTTTTACACTTGCATATGAAGGTCTTGCACCATTTAATCAGGGAATATAGCATCACATGATTTGCATGACTAATCAAAACAGTATGAATATTCATTACTAGTTCATGTACTTTTTAATACTTTGGGTTTTATGTACTTGATGATTGATCTTCTCATATATAATCTAACAGGTAAGGAAGCTCATCACATATGTGATCCAAAGGTAAGTAAATAAAACATTTTAAATTAAAAATTTTGAAGTCTGTAAATTCTATGTGAAAATCAACACTATGTTGTGGACCTCAAAGACCTTGTATTATATTAAAAGTATCATGAAGTAAATTTATATGAAGCGATTGTTATGTCTGGTCCTACTCATTCCAGACTATTTTGCTTTTCCTATGAGCATCTGGATACAATGAAGGTAAGACACTAGATGAGTTAGAAGCCAGTACCTCTCTGCTGACAGACAAGCAAAATTAATGTTATAGCAGGATTTGTGTTCTCTACTGATGTATACCTTTCCCATTCCAAAACAAACAAAAAACCCCATCACTGTTGTTCTAGCTCATGCAGGGTGCTAAAACTGGGAAAAGCTTAATCTGCCTGCTCAAGAGACTGCTTTCTTTTTCATCTGCTCACACGTCACTGTGGGGCTAAGCAGCAAAACTAGAAATCCCTTATTTTTCAGAAATTTACTTTTTCATTTTGATGGCTTACTAAACTCCACTCCACTGCCTTTGCTGTCATTAAATTTACCTTTTATATCCTAGTATATTGTAAAGTATTGACTATAGACTAAATGGTAAGGACTTCAACCTGCACAGCACATGTGTGTGGCCTACCAGCATTTGAGTTTCTGTAGATTTGTTCTAACTTTTTAACTTGTATTTCTACAATACGACCCAAAATTAAAATATAACTAGAGTGTCAAGATAAATATAATTACAATTAATAGAATTACTTTCTGCTATTAATTAATAGTACTAAAAAAAAAGGCAGAAATAATAGCAACAGTAGGTGGGCATTGGCACATTGAATATCAGGTTAACTATGAACTTTACCAGATTTTAAATGCAAAAGAATTAAATATAAGTAAATTTCAATTTGCAGAAACTACTAAGATATGTGCCTGACACCTTGAAACAGAGAACAAAGTTTACAATCATATAAAGTGGCCATTCAAATACATTAAATTTACATGCTCACACAGAAGGTGTTCAACCAGGTAAACTTTTATATTAATTGCACACAATGATACAAAATAGTCAGTAATTTTTATCTCTTACAACCTGAGAAAAACTTGGAACTGAAAAATTGTCTGTACGTCTGTTTTATTAACCAAGTTATTTTTAAAATCTTGGTGCCAAAAGAAAATATTATCTTTCATCCTAACTGGTATCAAAAAAGTCTCAAAAATCTGTTTTATAATTTAAAATAAGTGGGTATATTGTATTGAAGTCAGTTTTGTAGAGTAGTTAAATGTCTTTAACATAAATTAACTGTATAACTTATTTGCATTAATGGTGCTGTTAAACAATTTCAATGTACGCAAGGGACATACTTATTTCATCAAAAACTTAGTGTGCTCAATACACAGGGAAAAGGCTTATAATATTAATACTGTTATCATACCCCAGACTACGATATAACTGAGATTAATTCAGCTGAGGGTAACTCTACAAATTGTACCAGGTCATAAGTGTAACATAACCATGACATCCTAATAGCAGTTCAGAGAATCAGTATCAAAATGGAAGCCATGATTCCTTTCTCCAAATTCTTCCTTTGTCTTTAAAATGCGTGACAAATATTTCACCTTCTTTCCTAGAATTAAGTTCTTAATTTTGCCTAAGAATGGGTTTTCCATTCATTTTACCCCTCCCACATGCTCAAAAGAATCAGCACTAAGTCGCTGGCATTGTTCTGTCTTCTTCAAGGCTAAACAGTAGAGTAAGTGCTGTTTAAAAAATAAACTACACTCTCAATTCTCTGACTCAAAAAGCACATAATTCTTGGCTAAAAAGTATGAATTTTTGAATGTGCTACTTGGAAGAACTAAGTATACTTTCAAATACTAGAAGTTTTCAGCTTACCAGTGGCATCAGTGGAAATATCGATAATTAACATTAGTTGATTCCAATTCAATTGATTCTTGATCAGTAGCAAAATATTTAGTTGGTTACAGACTTTTTTGTGATCATGTAGGAGTGTGTTCCATTGCTCTTGGAACAAATAAGACTTTCTCATAAACTTGCACACTGTAAAATTTTTTCCTCTCAGCATTTTCAAAATATACTGTTGAGTTTAAAAAAGAACTGTTTGGATCATTACATCTGCTTATTCTCACTCAGTATCCCTTGACATGTTTTATCTATCCAGATTCTTACCCGTCATTGTATATCTACATAAATTTATCTTTCAAGGTAGCTTTAGTTTATACTTTCCAACTCCAATTCACATTATAATAAAATTAGTTTTAGATATCTCAGAGAATATTAGATGTTGGCTGGACATTTTCTTTACATTTATATTTGTGTTCATGGAATTAGAAAGTCCTTTAAAAAAATTTGTGAATAAACAGACGGTCAGTCATCTTAAGGGTGGATGTCACGAAGATGGAGCCAGACTCTTCGCAGTGGTGCCCAGCGACAGGACAAGGTCCAATGGGCACAAACTGAAACATAAAAGGTTTCAGTTGAATAGGAGGAAAAACTTCTTTACTTTGAGGGTGACAGAGCACTGGAGCAGGCTGCCCAGGGAGGTTGTGGAGTCTCCTTCTCTGGAGATATTCAAAGCCCACCTGGACGATGTCCTGTGCAACCTGCTCTAGGTGAACCTGCTTTAGCAGGAGGGCTGGACTAGATGATCTCTCGAGGTCCCTTCCAACCCTTGCCATTTTGTGATTCTGTGATAATTACGGACTATTAATCTGTGTCAAAACCAAATGACTGCTTCATGAAAAAATAAGAATCTGTTTTGGGAAAAGAAAATTTGTAGCACAGTTCTTATAGGTCTCAGCCATCTCTGCCATCAGCACTGAAATAAAAATGTCATTTCTATTCATATTGATGTTGCTAAAAACTTGAATTAGATTTATTAGATTAAAAAAACCCTTTTGAAATTATTGCTGCAAGAGAGGTAGTAAGAACAAAAACATAGTTCATTAGTATAAGAACAGATGGAAGAAGAGTATTACGGCATAGTAGGCTTGCAGAAATGTGCTTGAGATAAATTTGTAACAGAGCATATAAAAACTTTTTTTTTTACATCTTTGTGACAAAAACTGCAAGATGACTGTAGCAGAACAATTTTTATATATTGGTTTTATCTAATTAGTGTGTAGTGTCTTAGAACTAGAAAACATTTTTTCTGAGGAACACACTACAGCCACCCAGAGTATCCAGTGCATCCCTACTGACAGGGACCATCCTGGTGGTACTCTCTACAAAGAGGGAATCCAGCTGTAAAGTTCCTCTTTTTCTGCCACAGCTCATTAATATTTTCTTCTGCATTAGCCAATGGACAGATATGATGTCTACAGTATTGAGGAGGTGTGGTAGAGAGAGAGAAAGAATTTTCCAAATTAATCAAATTATAATCCTGTTTGGTGAACACTTCATAATATCACCCATTAAAAATTAAAATTTAAAAATTAAAAATGTCTCCACATTTTGCAGATTTCTGTTTCTCAATTAACATTGTGCATGGACATTGTCTTCTGTTGTGCCTGTTCCAAGAACCTAAAATACCTCTTGTTTCAGGAGGCGATACAGAAACAAAGTTTTTCTTGGGATTCTGGGTCGCTTATATGAATGATCTAGTGGTAAGTTTCATCCTCCTAGCATTTCATCCTTACCACACACACAAACAAATAAAAAACAAAATAAAAAATGCCAATTGCACAAAATAATGCTTGTTTATATTGTTCAAACAGTTAACAGCTGTATAAGATAAGAAAACTTCAATGAGGGAAAAATACCTAGACACATGCTGCATGCATATGTAACAGAACAACAACAATAAGCAATTAAAGAGGAAGTAATATTTTCCACTGTTCATTCTATTTATTCTAAGTTTTGTTTAAGCCTGTAACTCCTACAATTACAAAATCACATAGTTCTACTGAATCCATTGTAACTCATCTAGAATTACCATATGAGAAAGTATAGAAAAATTAAATTGCAAATTATCGGTCTGGTGTTGAATACAAAGAAAAGGAGCAGTGTTAATGTATGAATGCCAAATAAGTCTCAATGATTTATTCAAATTCTGTCCAGGTACAGAAAAAATGTTTATTGAACTTGAGATATGAAAACCTTGGATACCTCACTTCATTCAAGAATTTTCAAATAATTATTCAGTTCTAGCTTTTTTTTTCTCTATGCTTATTTACTATTAAGCCAGATACTTGCATGATTTGGAGATAACAAAATTCTCAAGTGTGTGTGCTCTTCTATGAAATCCAATTGTTTCCTATATCAGCCTATCGTTAAACTTTCTAACATCTCCCTTAATCTGCCTGAAAGATCTATTTCTTCAGTCCAGTTTAGAAAAGATGTGGTTATCTACAAGTAGTAAGTTAATACTGTAGTGTAACTAATTAATTATCAATAAAAATAAGTCTCAACCGTAGATTGGTATGAAAGGTTTACAAAGATGAATTAAGCAGCTGGCAAGATCGTAAGATGTTGTTTAACTGAAATATGATCAAAAGTCTGTACAAGTCTTGCTTTAGAATTTCAAAGCAAGTTTGAACAATTTTCTTTTCATCATCATTTCTGCTTGCACAATTTTTTCCTTTTCATATTTCAGAAATTCTTCAAAAGATTTACTTCAGTTTTGGAGTTAATTTTGGAGAGTCTATCTCAAGCTACAGAAGTGGAAACTTTACCCATTTAAGACATTACCCTGTTAGTCTGAAGTGTGACTTATTATTGCTCTATGTCTATTCAGAGACATGTCTGGATGATGCCAGTTCCCCATTGCCTTATATTAACTTTTTAGCAATTGATCTTTTTCAGGATTGAATATAAACTCAATCCAAAACAATATGAAAGAGTATTTTTCCTAATAGTCGGAAATCAGCAGTGGTAGTAACCTATTATCTATGGAGTCATATGTACTTAGGATGTTCCTTTCACCAGCAAAAGGACAGTTTTGTTATTTCATGCAATGATAAGAAAAACGTTATGTATGAAAGCTAAATTAGATGTCTTGCAAGTAATTTCTGTTTTGAAGACAAAAAGTCCATATTAAGTTTGACTTTATATGTTTGTCCAGAGGTTGTGCACAGCCTAGCCAAAACTGTCCTATATTGTGTACACACAGAGTAATTTGCTATGCAAAAACTGGTATGAAGTAAACCTTCTGTTCTGAAATTTAGTTAGGCCTTTCTGGTTTGCCATGTAAGACCATGATATATTTTTTTGCTCTGGTCGCTGTTTATCATTTTCATCCCCTGAAAATCTATGTATCAATAGCGGTCCCCTTTCTCTCACTGTCAGGAAAAACATACAATTGTAAATGCTCAACATTTGAGAGTTCTTGCAGAGGAAGCAAAATAGAAGGCCAGCAGTTCCTACAGTACATCACCTTCACTTCCTAAGATAACGTACAAACATAGTCATTATGATAACATACACTATGCTACTATCTGAGAAATACTGACACAAAATGCAGTAATACCTAGAAAGCCTGCATTTTTTTTTTTTCATTAATGTATCAAATTAATCAACCCTTGAGGAAAAATGAAGAGTTTACCTCTATTAAGCATAAATTAGTTTTAAGGAAGCTTTTTCAAGGATGTTGAAATAGCATAAACATAAAAGGCAGATTATGGACTATTAAAAAAAGTAAATAATGTAAATTTTATAGTTATTAATGGGTAGCTAGCACTGTTACTGAGTACTACTTAAAAACAGTCTTCCTAAGAATGATTTTGTGATCATTAGATATCAGTGTATCTCTACCAGAAGATTTTAAAAGCCATGATTATTTCAGATATGTCTAACATTTACACACAGGCATGACAATTTTAGTAACAACACTGTAAACCTAGGCCAGAGATACTTTAGACCTAATTGGAAATTCTAATAAAATGGCAAGGTGTAAAACTATGCTGCAGAAATGTGTAGATTTTAGACCTTTTATCAGCCTTAAGATCCCTAATTCAATTAGTTAAGTTATTCTGCTTAGAAGGATTAAATAGCTAGGGCATATAACTAAACAATAAAGCTCAATGGGGTTGTTTATCTTAACCTTAAAGTAAACTTAATGTTATGATGTACAGCATCTGTCATAGTAAAATAGGTATTTCTATACCTCTTAGAGAAACATGAAACAATAGAATGCTTAACAATGGTTTCACATGAGCTGTGCAGCTGACAAGTATACAGACGCTATCTTTTTCAACATTTGGTAGCATATTAGAATAGTTACTTCACTGGCAGCTTGTTAGGATTAGTAGGAGAGTATCTTAAATATTCAATGTCATGCAAATAAATACATTAACAATGGTTGGTATATTACAGCCGCTGATAAAATCAACTTCTTTGCAAAAAAACCAAACAAGCAAACCAAAATAACACACTCTGTAAAGCCCACAAACTTCAAGTTCACCCTGTCAAGGACATCCAATAAGCTATGAACAATCTAAAGTATTCCACCCTACAGACTTCACAGCTCTCTTCATTCACTGCTTTTTGAAGATTAAAAATCTTTATGTCTTGTGCAGCACAGGAAACACTGACAATGCATACAATAGATTGAATTAAAAAATAGCTGGTTTCAGTGCCCATGCAAATCTGAAACTTCATCTCATTCACTGTTTTTCTCATAACATAATTGTCAGAAATACTCAATGTCATTTAATGGTATGGGCTAGTTTTGCCCTTACTTTCTCCAGTATGAAGGTCATATTGAATTCTGGCTCTCCATTTACTAGAAAAGACTTCAAAATTCCCCTGGTACCTCTGTTGCCTCGATGTGCTCTACCCTCAGGGGTTAACAAGAACATGTAGAATACTCAGCAACAGGACTCTCAGAGAATCATGGTCCAATAATTAATCGGTCAAGCACCACAGATAAAATTTCCTTTGACTACCTCACCTGGTTTAGCAGGTGTCTTTAACACATAAAGGCCTTCATACCAGAGCAACCAGCTGTAGCTATAACTGTAGCTATGTATAGCTGTAGCTATGGACTCTTCAGTGGATAGGAACTGGCTGGACGGTCAATGGCTCAATGTCCAGATGGAGATCGGTGATGAGTGGTGTCCTTCAGGGGTCTGTATAGGGACTGGTATTGTTTAATATCTTCATTAATGACATAAACAGTGGGATTGAGTGCACCTTCAGCAGTTTTGCAGATGACACCAAGCTGAGTGGTGCAGCTGACATCCCTGAGGGATGGGATGCCATTCAGAGGGACCTGGACAAACTCAAGAAGTGGGCCCATGTGAACCTCATGAGGTTCAACAAGGACAAGTGCAAGGTCCTGCACCTGGGTCAGGGAAACCCCCAGTATCAATACAGGTTGGGGGATGAAGGGATTGAGAGTAACCCTGCAGAGAAGGACTTGGGAATATCAGTGGATGAAAAGCTGGACATGAGCCAGCAACATACACTCACAGCCCAGAAAGCCAACCATATCCTGGGCTGCATCAAAAGAGGCATGGGCAGTGGATCAAGGGCGGTAATTCTGCCCCTCTACTCTGCTCTGGTGAGACCCAAGCTGGGCTACCACATCCAGCTCTAGAGTCCTCAGCAGAGGAAAAACATGGACTGTTGGAGCAGGTACAGAAGAGAGACACAAAAATTATCAGATGGAATGAACACCTCTCCTATGAGGACAGGCTGATAGAGTTGAGGTTGTTCAGCCTGGAGAAGAGAAACCTCTGGGGAGACCTTATTGTGGCCTTTCAATATTTAAAGAGGGCTTATAAGAAAGACAAGGACAAACTTTTTAGTAGGGCCTAGTACTATAGGACAGAGGGTAATGGTTTTAAACTAAACGGGGGAAGATTCAGAGTAGATATAGGGAAGACATTTTTTAGAATGAGGGTGGTGAAGCACAGCAACAGACTGCCCAGAGATGTGGTAGATGCCCCATCCTTGAAACATGCCTCGTCAGGCTAGACGGGATACTGAGCAACCTGATCCAGTTGAACATGTCCCTGCTCATTGCAGGGGGTTGGACTAGATGACCTTTAAATGTTCCTTCCAACTAAAGTATTCTATGATTCTATTATACTGCAATGTCCTTTTCAAGTTCAGCAGTGGCATCTCAACTTGCACACATATTCATGGAGCCTGTATTAAGCTGAGCTCTACTGATCTGAAGAGACTAGAAATTCATAAACTTTCCTGGACTTGTAGGAAGAAAGAGACTAACTCAAAGACTACATACATATTGGTCTCCCTTTTTTGTCAAATAGTCTGCTTCACTAATCAGTCTCTCTTCCATGGTGTAGAAGGAACTCTTTGCGTGTTGCCTTTGGCTAAGCTAGAAAAGCAAATAATAGGATAATGCAAAATTCAACATCAACCAGTCCAAAGAGGATTGAAGAATGACATAGTTAGTTCTTTTTATTTCTTTTTAAAGAGAACCTAGGAATATTAGGCCTTAAGGGCTGATTTGGATATCCAGATACTAAATCCAATTATTAATAAGCATAATTATTATTCATAGTCCAAGTATAATAATGAGATATGTGAGAATTAATAGCATCAGATTTATCACCTTCTTGATAGGTTATCTGGCCTAATGCATAACTAAAAATAAATAAATAAATAAAGTCTGTTATTCAGATGATATAGTTTCTGACATCAGCAAGGCTTTATGAATTGTTCCACATGACAAATATTTTAATAACAGATAAATTAAATCCCTACGAAGAAAAGTGAAAAACAAGCTAAAAAGCAAAATCCTAGGTTCTGTTCACTTCTTTTGACATCTTTAGTTAAAAAATGTAGAGATCACTGAGCTCAGATGTTTGAGTACAGGCTTCAAATTCAGCATGACTTTAATATACTGGGGAAAAGGTGGTGATCCCACCAAAACAAGTGGAAAGACAAGAATATGAAGGATTACATTTACCAAGAAGAATTCATAAGCAAAATGCAAGATCAACAATTACATAGCAGATCTACCAAAATCTTTTGTTATAGTGGATCACAGTCTGAATGCTTTACTATTCCAAAATGTCAAATGACTTTCTGAGTGTGTTCTCTAGCAAGTGTCCTCTATGTGAAAAGCAGATAATAGCTATTCAATGTCATTCTGAATTGGAAGAAATTCATATGAGATTTTTCTGTACCATTTTTTAAGAAAGAGTTTTTAAGTAAAAATGGAGCAGGGCTGAATGATAGGAGGTATGGAACTAGAATACCTAGCCTCTTATTTTAGCCTGACGAAAATTTTTTTCTGTACTCCAGAAAAGACTGGAAAATGTTAGATACTTCATTGTCCTTCACATACACAAGGTGTTTAATGCTGTTCTATTTCTGCAAGAGTAAATAAGAAGAAATTGACTGACATTTTCAACAAAATTATTACTCGCATTAGAACTAGAAAGTTTGTTTCCTAAAGACAATGAAGCATCTGAGTAGATTTTCAAAAGACATCTTCAAAAAACAGATGAGCAACACATATATGAATTGGAATCCTAGAAGAACTACATTGCTGTCCTGCAGAAGCATGGGTTCAAGGAGCTTCTCTCAAAAGCAATACACTTTTATGGCCATGATATAGAATGCGTGTGTTCTTTTCATCTACTCTACAATAAACCAATATGTTCTAGGAAAAAAAAACTGTGTTCAGTTTTGGGCCCCTCCCTACAAGAAAGATGTTGCCTTGCTGGAACATGTCCAGAGGAGAGCGACAGAACTGGTGAGAGGTCTGGAGCACAAGTCTTATGAGGAGCGGCTGAGGGAACTGGGGTTGTATAGCCTGGAGAAGAGGAGGCTGAAGGAGACCTTATCGCCCTCTACAACTACCTAAAAGGAGGCTGTAGTGAGGTGGGGGTCAGCCTCTTCTCCTGGTAATGGATGATAGGACGAGGGGCAATGGTCTGAAGTTGCGCCAGGGCAGGTTTAGGCTAGACATTAGGAAAAATTTCTTCACAGAAGGGGTTGTCAGGCTCTGGAATGGGCTGCCCCGGGGAGGTGTTCAAGTCCCCGTCCCGAGGTATTTAAAAGAAGGATAGATGAGGTGCTTAGGGACATAGTTTAGTGCTGGGATGGCAGTGCTAGGTTAACAGTTGGATGTGATTATCTTAAAGGTCTTCCAACCTAGATGATTCTGTGATTCTATGTTAATAGCCATGAATATCATCTATTCTGAAAGTCATAAAATGTAAGTTAGTAGACTATGTCTACAGCATACCCAAATTTTACAGTGTGGTATGCAATATTGCAGTGTGGTATGCTACAACATAATACCCATTTAACTGGTTAAGTGAAAATGAAACTTCTAATTCATTGCTAGGTGGAGGAATACAAAATTCCAATTTATGAACTAACATCTTCTCCTTGCAATTGCAGCCTTAACCAATAATAATACTACCAGAAAGCTACACAGAAATTAACCACTGATGAAGTTTGCAAAGAAATAATTTCTTCCCTATCCTTCTAACAATAAATTTTATACTGTATTGCTTACACTAGAGTAAATGTAAAACTGAAATAAGAACATGGTGGTTTAAATTCTCACTTTGTCATACGGATCATTAAATCACATGGCTGTTTTAAAAAACAGTTATTAAAAATAGTATGAATTGTTAGGCTTGCTTCCTGTTGCTGTGCCATAAGGAATATGGGCTTGATATGTCTGAATTTCAGACAGACTACCCTTATCTTTTACAGGTACTCACTTTAAGATATGTAAGCAGCATGGCCTCAAAAGTTTGTTCTTGGAGGATACAGTGAAGTCCAAAAAGAATTTCTCTCATTAAGAGATAATCTGACAAATAGTACATAAACTCAGAATTTCACAAAATAGCACTATGTTTGCAATACATTAATGAAACTGATGTGGTTACAATGCAGAGTTGATCATTGCTTTTCACCCTAAAACACCGGTATTTAAGATCAGTTTAGAAGTTCCACTTAGCAGGCAAACCTCAAATGAAGAAAAAGTGGAACTTCTTTGACAGAGTTAATGAAAAGTAATAAAGTAAGATTCATAAATTCCTGTCAACCTATCCCTCAAAAAAAACCCCCAAACAATTCTGCATTTTAATTGCTGCAGGTATAATGTTAAAACAGCTGAGTAAGCATGGGTTCCTTACTCTGATCTCAGTGAATGCAGAAAATAAAATATTTTCACTGGAGATTCATAAAGTAGTACATTAATATTGTAGTTTTCTTCTTTGTCTTTAGCTCCTTAGAGTACAAAAGAAAATAACTAACTTCGGTGTATCACTTTTGAATCCCGGGAAAAGTTACATAGCAGAGCTGAATTAACCATACTGGGGCTGAGAAGAAAGTGAGTCTAATAATTACACTGGTAAAAAAGAGAATGAGAAATCCTCAGCTACTCTCACTCTCTCAACCTTGTGTTTCTGAGAAAAGAATATTCCTTTCCCATTTGAACCCTGTCTGCTTCTGGATCAGCTTTAGTGTAGGGGTCTCATTTTCCTGCATGGTGTACAAAGAAGTTGGTTTTTCATGGTACTTAGTGAATAGAGTTAGTGAACTTATCTGGATGTGAATTTCCATACTTTAAGGGTTTCATTCTTTTCAAACATTTTCACTTCCCCCCCCCCCCCCAAGGTATTTATAGTTTACTTGAAAAGAGAGATTCCATGGAAATTAAAAAACTTAAAAAAATATCTAACTGAAATGAAGAAAAAAATTTTAAGTTAAAATTAAGCTTTTGATTATACAAGCATGTATTATGAATAAATACATAATTTTATTATACGAAAATATCCTATACAGAAATGCATTGAAGAAATTTGGTCAGGTCAAAGCCATAGGAATATGTCTATCTTTAAGAAAATTATATTTTAGAAGGGCTTGATAAATATAAAAATGCTGGAACACTGCCATTAAGTTGGAGTTCATAGATCATTTCCCCTTTCTTTGGTATCTAGCAACGAGGACAAAGACTACCTTAAAGCTGAACAGCATCTCATGGTAAGAGTACAGTGTACACACACCTTGCAGTGTTCTTCAGGAAAAAATGAAACAGGTAATCTCTTGCTGTACACATTAAATACATTACATCTTATAATAGAAAAGTACATCACAAACTAAGCTAAGCACTAGTCACATAATTTATAAAATAACTTTTTCTGTTCTTAAAGGTTTATCTCCACGAACAGGTATTTTGTTGTAAACCTTACTGAGGAGAACAATTTCCACCAACTTGGTTTGGATCAAGCTTCTGTCAAAAATTTCTTTATCATTTTGCTTTTGTTTATAAACATTTCTCTGAATATCAGAAAACTAAATTGATTTTTTAATTAAGTCTATTTTTCAACAGTGCTGTTTGCACAGTAGTCATTGATGTACTCTTTATCTAGCAGATAATGAATTCCTCTTACTAGCTTCTTCAAAACTAGTGATTATATAATGTCCCTTTCAGAAAGAATTAAAAAAATATATATATTAAAAAAACCCAACACACTTCTTTTTGTCACTGGCAGGTGTAGAAACAGCCTGCTAAAGCTGGGATACATACTGTTTTACTAATTGTTGGTAACATTACACTCAAATGTAATGTTATGTTTTGGTACATAAGCAACATATATGTAATTTTTTAAGTATTAAAAGGCTCATTCAACACCAGCTTTTAAAATAATTTATAATCTCACTTGTGCAACTCAGCCTGCTAAAGAGAAACTTAGAAATAGAGAAGTTTTTTCTTTGTCTTTACTCTAGCTCTTGTGACATGGGTAGAAGCTTATTCAGCAAAATGTTGCTTGACCTAAGTCACTGTTACCTGAAGTAACTTAAGATCATGATGTAAGATAAAGTTTTTAGAAAGTCAATGAAGTTAATTAGATTTACAAGGATCACTGTTCTTTATCAATTACCCCAGAATACAGTATATAAATAGATTTTCTTACTCATTAATCCCAGATGTCATGTTTGATTCCTCTTCTTAAAAATAGAGTAAAATAAAATAAAAATAAATTAAAATAGATTCAATTCCGCAGTAAATTTAAATTCAGGGTGTTACATTTAAGCTTGAATTTTAGACTCTGCTAAGTGTACATCAGTATATTTTTCTAAATCATTTAAGGAACTTCTTATAGAAATGGTATAAGATATAAATAGAAATGAGAGAACTTCAATAACATTTGCATAATTGTTGTTTGTTCTTTAGTTAATAGGAAAAAAAACACCTTTCTGGAAAGCTTTCTATAATCACATGACTAAGGTAAACCCTACTTACTCTTGAGGTTGTCTGTTATCGTGATTACTCTAAGAGTTACTACACTTGCACCATGTTGTCTTTCCACTGCACACATTTAGGTTATCCCTGTTCTCTCATCTCACTATTTCAGGATAATAACAGAATAAAGAAGCTGTGCCACACTTCATACATGTCTTTTTTATCCTTCACACCTCAATGCCAAAGAGCAGATGCCAATGTTTCATGACCTTCATACTAGTAGCTCAGTCTTTGGGGCACTAAAAATTATTTTACTCATCTTGGCATAGTAAAATCTCACATGATCCTTTGTGCCACTCCCTGAAAACGTGCATAACACTGGCAGCAGGCAGTACAGAGGTTTTCCATAATAAATTTTCCAATTTATTTATATCTCAAGTCAAAGTTCTCTTTAGCCAGTGCCAAGCACATATATATTTCAAACATTCCTCATGAGCAGATGCCTTTCGAATGACTTCAAGTAGATCCCACTTATAGCAAACCCACTGCTCTACACATACATTCTTTTAGGAATATTAGTGTAAAGAAAAAAAAAAAACCAAACAAATTCAGTTACAGAAATGCAATCCTGCTTTTCTGCAGATTACATTCTCTGATATACACCTGGACATATGTAAACCAAAAGGCTATTCTAATATTCTACAGAAATATTATTCTGACATCTCAAAAGGTGGGATCAGGAAATTTTTGACCACACATGAGGTTTTATTATATTTGTATTTAAATTGTACAACACTCGTGTATGTTTGCATTTATTTGTAATTGTGCATTGTTTGAGCAACTGCAGTTATATTAAGAGAACTAAGAAGTTACTGTGTAGCTGCACATAAGAGCAACTGCAGTTATATTAAGAGAACTAAGAAGTCACTGTGTAGCTGCACATAATAACGGAAATTTAGTCTAGATTCTTAAGGTATTAAGACTTTTCAGGAAAATATACTGTCTATGGTTAATGATTGAGTTTGTTCCTCCTGTAACTAAAAGTTTCTGTAGGAACTAACTCATGAATTAACTTTGCCTATTAATGTAGCACATTAAATGCTACGTAAAGGTAATCTCATCAAATTGGCCCTTTTACTACATTTAGTCATATACCTATTATTTCAAACCCCACTCTTCAAAGTTCAGTCCAAATACCATGAACATTTCTGGCAGCCACTCACTCATGAGACAAGAGAAAACAATTTGAAAAGTAAAATATTAGTTGATTTCTTATAAGTATCTTGAACACTAATTACTATGACATGATTTTCTGCAGAATATAAGCCTGCCATCTATTTTTCCTTTTCAACAGTTTATCCGTTAAATTTAAGTAAGTGTATTTAACAGAGGAACTCATCTGAGATCTGTAATGAAAATGGAAAAATGTGTTGACCTAATTTGATAACAAAAATAATAAACATTAATTCTTCCCTTATCATTTCCTGCAGCACAGTACAGAAATAGAGGTTAACATATTTTAGAAATATTCGGTGACATTTACTTTATGAGCACAGCTCTTACATCAATGCTATTTACTTGCTTGTCAGAC
Organism: Egretta garzetta; assembly: GCF_000687185.1. Taxonomy (NCBI): domain Eukaryota; kingdom Metazoa; phylum Chordata; class Aves; order Pelecaniformes; family Ardeidae; genus Egretta; species Egretta garzetta. Next base: position 700,712 of record NW_009258371.1, read on the forward strand.
ATGAAAGGACAATGTACTATTATAGGTCCAGGACACAATAATTAAAACATTTTAAAAATTGTACCAGAATAGCATTTCATGAGTCTTCTTTTTCAACATTGAGAATACTTTTCCTGATGCTCTTACAAGCTTAAATATAAAAAATCTCAGCAACAACTCTTAACTTTTTTCAACATGGTTTCTTACACTTAGCCCCGGTTTTTCACTCTATTTTACTAGTGAGGATACATTAAAAGTTGTCTGGAGCTAAATTCACCGTATTTTAAATTCTTTAAGCTAAAACTTATGGGACCTGTTGCATAACAATCTTTATCTTCTCCCAAAGTCAACTTTTCATGTATTTAAAGAAAAAAAAAAGAAACAAAATCAATTAAAGATATGATTGGTATCCAAAATTTTGTTACTGCATTTTCACTACCAGATGCATTTGTTAAAAGAAAGGTGAGTTTAACTGTAATGTACTGTCACAGCCCGAGACAGAGCTTCTGCATTTCTTTGGATTGTACCTTAGGAATGTTGATTTTTGGCTTGTTTTATTTTTCTCCAGTTTTAGACTCTGCTATGTACTAAAACTCAGGCAGGAATAATGAACAGTAACAAGCGATAATAACATTAGGAAACTTACACATTAAGCTTTCCCTGTCTTAAGGATGTCAAAAGGAATATTATCTTAGTATAGGATATGAGAGAGACAATTTGTTAAAGATAACTAATTATTATTCATTTTTCTCAGATGGCACAAAGCTTTACCTCATTTTCCACTATACTACCCCGAAGGCCTCCTTTTAATCAATTCACACTAAAAACAAAAGCAAAGAGACCTTTTAAAAGGAAACTGAAATCAAGGTCTAATTTATGGGTCTTATCAAAAGAAGTAGAAACTCATCCTCAGTAGAGACCATGGTCCATATTTATAAACAAAAATATTAATTTCATTTATCATAAACAGAAGTGGTATTGAAGACTTTACTTAAATACCTTGATCTGATGCTTTTAATCTACCGTAGATGAATTCTCACACCTACTCTAAGTCTCTGCCTACAAACAGGACATGCATTGAGATGAATAGCTACAAAACTGTTCAATCTGTCTTTGTATCCTAGAAACCCCTGGAGACAGCACTGCACTCTGTAAAGAGCAAAAAGTAACTGCAGTGCAAGTCCACTCAAATAAACTTTTGAAGACAAGAATCTAATCTTTCTTTACAACCTAGCCAATGACAGTCTCTGTAGCAACTAGAAGAAAGCAAGCTGTATATTCAATACAGACAGTTTTCTCTTAAATATAAATACTGAGTCAGTGGGGACCAATGTTTAGGTCCATCCTTACCTTAAACGGTAAAAGATTTATTTTTGCTTCTACATCCCTTTATTGTTTTTTGAATAAAGTACGTAAGTATATTTAAAAAAATGATGTGCATACAGTATGTGTTCACAACATATTTTTAAAATAATTGTTCTTCCTCCATCTTAGGCACATGATAAAATAGACCTCTAGACATCTCTTATTGTTAGAAGATATGCCTATTTCAGCTGGGAAATAGGGGTGAGGAATGAAGGAGAGATATTTACTTTGAGTTGTAATTTCAAAGAATTCTAAAGCATACCTTTTGAACATAAGAAAGTAAACTGGTTTTGTATTGGAGGTGTAAAAGTTCTGAGTTTAATGTAAAATTGTATTTCAGCGAGTTTTATCAGAATTCCATTAAACACAGAAAATTTGTAGGTAGATTCAATATCAATGGATACATACGTAATTTCTCAAAACTGTATTATCAGTCCACTCCAGCATACAGGGGAGTAAAGCTGAAGTCTGACAAGTGAAATGCCATTTTATGAAGAGATTAGTCTGATAAATAGAGGTGGCTGACAGGAGCCATTTTGGTGGTTTCTGGTTTGATCCATATTTCTTAAGGAATTTAGGTTAAAAAACCACATTGTTTTCCTTCCTGAACACATGTTTTTCCTGAAATGAAAGCCTGCTTCACAAATCTGGGAATTTGGTTTACTATGATATATGGAAGACTTTTGACAATTATCTTCACATCTGCTAAAAAATTTAGGAAATGAACAACAATGCATCACCTTCCTATAGACTCCTCCAATGGGGTAGAGATGCCTTTCCATATTTAGAGGCAGATATTGACCAGTTAAATTTATTCATCATCTGTGGTAGAATTTTCATAATTAACTGATTTTCAAAGAAGCATTTACGTATAATCTGAGAAAGGTTTCCATGTCTCTTTGGAAAAAATCTAAGAGTAAAATTTCTGTTAGTATCTTACACTTCCCAAAAATCATATGACAACACACATTGAACTGGAAAGTCACTAAGGGAAAAGAGTGTTTCAGAAATTATTTTTGTGCTTCAGGGCAGATAACACACAGCATTTTTGTATAGTAGCTGTCTTGATAATTGAAATAAATTGACACTGTATGTTATATTTCAGTGTAATTCATTCCATCAAACAAAGTAGATTTGGCTCAAAATGTTAATCTCCAGAGTGCCTAAAGGGGACAGTTACAACTTTTCTGCCAAACCGATTTATGCTGTGCTCAAATACTAACAAATTTCAAATGACAGCATATGCTTATAAACTCCAAATTAAAACACTGTATGCATTACTTCTAAAGAGATTTATCAAGCAATTGATTTTGACTGACTGCAGTTTCTTTCCTTTTTTTTTTCCTTTTTTTAATTTTCCTTTTTCTCACCTTGATTATCCTCTTATTTTCTGCAGATGTGCTTTGTGCCAAAAGGGTGAACAGTAATTACAGTAAAGTTTTCTATAAACATAATTTTGTAAGCTGTCAGAGAAAGAATTTTGATGTGATAAACAGATTCATACCATTTCAAATAGTTCTGAAGAGCCGTTCTCATTTAGGCCATCTTACATAGCATTGCTATGAAAAAAAAAGTTTATTTTTGGAAATCAAATTCAAAGTTAGGCATTATTGCTTATTAACTACCAGAAAAACAGAATTTGAGTAACAGTATATGGAAACCCTTGAGATGTGTCACTTGACTGCCTATTTATAGACTAACAGGAGTCTTACACATCCTTTCAACAAAACTGTATACAGTGCTTGGCATTATGAATTTGCACTTGGAGAAGATGTAAAGTTCATGTCCAGTAAGGTTATGGGTGCTCATAAAAATAACTCAAAATGCTTTCCTCAAGCCCTGCTTCTTCCATCGATAATTTTGTAAATCTAATCACTTCCTAGCAGCTTTCTGTCCTAACGATACTTAGTTTTGAGTGAAATAGTATATTTTTTTCTCAAACAGTAAGTGGAGAGGTCATGCACTGGTCCCTTGTTCAACAGAGGCTGTACAAGGCATGGCAGTAACAAGGTATTTTTTCATAAACAGTTGCTGAGTACTGGGAAAAGATGTCCTTTTCCATGAAAATTTAATGCTATATTGTCATGACAACAGAAATTCAGGTGATAAACATATCACCTTTTTAAAAAAGATATTATTTTTATGCATTCTGGAATTGGATAGTTGATGATATTGCCTTTTGATGCCATTATTGTAAAAAGGAGCACTAGAAGGACTTTCATTTAATATGCAACACTTCTGGTGGCAATGTGGCTTGAGCTAACTTCCTTCTTGGTCTTTTTTCATAGGCAGAGGAATTTTTTTTTTATTCCTTCAAGCATTTCTGTGCAATTTTGACTGCAGATACAAGAAAAACAGGTATATGATTGCATTTAAAGAATACAAAATACTTCAGGTCACACACTTGCATGTCTTCTGTAAGAAGGTATGTTGTTTGTAGAGAAGGCTATTGTTATTTCTATTATGTGACCATAAAATGCTAACTTTTTCATACAGTTAAGAGCCTGTGGTACTAAAAGCCTTTGATAGCTTATGGTTGGCTTCTGGAAAACAACAACAAGGAAAAAAGCCTGACATATTTGTATCACTGAACTAGGATGTCTTTTTTTCATTTGATCTCTTCAGGGAAGAATTATCTGTTTCAGACTCCACAGAACAGAAAAGTAGGACAGTATGTTACCAATAATACTTGCTGTGTCAGAGTATCCAAGACTTCCCCAAATAAATGTCAGCTACCTGTATGCTAATTGCACCACAGCATTCTATCACTTTCAGATGAATTTCTGTGACAGATGAGCATTCCTGGTGAAACTAACTTTCTGATATTGAATTTCACTTTTATAAGCTTTAAAGACAAAAAAAATGTTATGCAAGTTCAAGCATTTATAAAATCTGGTTTCCATTTAAACCTTTGTACATTATCTCTGGATCATTAATCTCTCCATGTAGTCCATCAGCTCTTTATCACCAATGTGGTGTAACTAAAGAGGAAACTTTATTGGAGGATCCTCTGTTCATGACAGTCTCAGTAAGTCGCTGAGATTGAGATGAAGCTATGGCACCATACATGGTGACTAATGCAGCTATTAACGAGTGTACAAAACCAATATATAAAACCATTAAAAAGTAGCAGACTAGGAAACACGTGAGTGTGGAATCTCCTATCTAAATGAACTGAAAGTGTTTTCTATTTTCTACCCACGCTGAGTCAGTGATTTTACATGAAGGCATTTTGGATTGTTCTGATTTTGGTAAAGTAATCTTTGTAAACTGGAAGATTTTTTTTGGTGCCTTTTTTTTCTCAACCCCAATATTTCACCAAATCCCATTCTTTCTTATATAAATGCTGCTGATTGTAGCACAGGATTATCAGACAAATGGAAATGCACAAAGAGAATAATTTTTGTCTAGCAGGCAGAGACTGCATTCATTCAGGTTAGTACTTTAAGGACATATATCAAATCTCTTGGAAAACCTATAGTCTCTCCCTACACCACACAAAGTTTCCTTTAAAACAGTTAATGAGAAAAAGATAGCTAGAGACATTAAACACCCTAATTATTTTAAAATGCTCTAATTTTAATAAAGAAATAATTCTACAGAATGTGGAATATTAGAAAGTCACAGAAGAGTTTGTAAATATAAACATGTACAGTTGTTTTGATTAGTACCGAGAAAACTGTACTGTGTTACAACTTGTGAATAAATACATTGGCGTAGCTCACCTTCACCTCATGAGTAGGCTTTGCATTTCACTCTCAACTTCATCTGGCACCTCACTGTAACCTTGAACTCATTTTTGCTGTTGGTTGTCTTCTTCTGTGATTCATGAGCATTACTAAAATGAGTCATATTTTTCAGGTGTGCATAGAATATCCCAGCTTCTTTCTTGGTCCCCAAGAAATCCCAGAAAAATGCTATGCAGCCCATCATAGTTTCTCAATACTATGTTTTTGACTCCTTCATTCTGAGGTACACCCTTGTCCCTGATGTTGCTCAATAGCAATCCCTCCAAGAAAACTCCCAATAAACCAGATGTAATTGACATCTGCATAACTGGACATACAATTCAGTCCCTCTTAAACTACACTTGGGGAATGCTAGGTAGGAAAAATCACTCTCCTGGGCCCAGCACAAGGGGAGTGACAGTCTATCATGTTTTCTATCTTCTTTCTTTCCAGCACTGAATCACAGAATCACAGAATCGCAAGGGTTGGAAGGGACCTTGGGAGATCATCTAGTCCAACCCCCCTGCTATAGCAGGTTCTCCTAGAGCAATCTACACAGGACTTCATCCAGGCAGGCTTTGAATACCTCCAGAGAAGGAGACTCCAAAACCTCCCTGGGTAGCCTGTTCCAGTGCTCTGTCACCCTCAAAGTAAAGAAATTCTTCCGCATATTCAACTGAAACCTCTTATGTTTCAGTTTGCACCCATTGACCCTAGTCCTGTCGCTGGACACCACTGCAAACAGACTGCTTCCATCCTCGTGACTTCCGCCCTTAAGATATTTGTATGTGTTGATAAGGTCCCCTCTCAGTCTTCTCTTCTTCAGGCTGAACAAGCCCAACTCTCTCAGCCTTTCCTCGTAGGGGAGGTGCTCCAGTCCCTTTATCATCCTAGTTGCCCTCCTCTGGACTCTTTCTAGGAGTTCCTCATCTTTCTTGAACTGGGGAGCCCAGAACTGGACACAGTACTCCAGGTGGGGTCTCACCAGGGCAGAGGAG
>NW_009258371.1:707491-717118 GCF_000687185.1 Egretta garzetta
GAGACTAACTGGCCTGTAGTTCCCTGGGTCCTCCTTCTTGCCTTTTTTGAAGACTGGAGTGACATTGGCTATCTTCCAGTCATCAGGCACCTCTCCTGTTCTCCACGACCTTTCATAGATGATGGAGAGTGGCTCAGCAATGTCATCTGCCAGTTCCTTCAGCACTCGCGGGTGCATTCCATCGGGGCCCATGGACTTGTGGGTGTCCAGCTTCCTTAAAAGATCCCTAACCTGATCCACATCGACAGAGGGAAGGTCGTCCTTTCTCCAAGCTTGCTCGCTTACCTGCCAGGACTGGGGAGCCTGAGGGCTAGCCTCGACAGTGAAGACTGAAGCAAAGAAGGCATTCAGTAGCTCCGCCTTCTCTGTATCTTCTGTCACCAGGGCACCCATTTCGTTCAGCAGTGGTCCCACATTACCCCTGGTCTTACGTTTACTGCTGATATACTTGAAGAAGCCCTTCTTGTTATCCTTGATGTCCTTAGCCAGACTTAGTTCCAGGTGAACCTTGGCCTTTCTAGTTGCTTCCCTACATGCTCTGGCAGCATTCCTGTATGCCTCCCATTGAACTTTAGCCACAACTTTCCTAACTGAGGAGAGAAGCCTGAATGCTCCCCCAGGCTGACCTAATAATTACAGTCATTCATTAAACATCAACTGCCTTCAGAAATTCAGAATTCACTCAATGGTCCCTATTAGGCCTCTCCTTGACAGCATAAATCCCATGCAACCGACTAGAAGATTTTGTTTCAAAACTGCTACTGCAAAACATATTGCATACAATGAAATGGATCTTCTTTTAAAAGGTCAGGTGTGCATTAGCAAAATATAAGTTTATCTACACAACCATAGGTAATTGTTTTCCCTAGAACACCCACTGACATGTAAAACACATATTCCATTATGTAGGATAATTCCTGTACACTGTTTGAGACTGTGTGCATATTTCACAACAGAAAAACAAAGAAATAAGCAACAGAAAACAAGACAAAAACCAAGAAAAAACCCCACCTCCAAACCCCACTACCAACAAAATGCTCTATCAATTGTTTTAAAAATTCTATTTGTGAAATACAGTGTGGGTCCTGAATATTGATATTGAAGTTGGTCACATAATGATCAGATCCTTTGAAAACCATGAACAGAATAAAAGAAAGCTTGGGCTGAATATTTTTACTGGCATCTGAAATACAGAATAAATCAGCAAGTTAGGGTTGTGAAAGCCTGGTATCTCTTATGACCTGTTAAGAAGACTTAGTCTTAAACACCTACACTCACTTGGAATTGTAATATGCAATGTTTTCCACTGGATTAGGAAGTTACCTATTTCTCTATACAAGTCCAAAATTAATGATGTCTTGGTACTGCAGTCAAGTTACCTAAACTTGCATATTCTGCTAATGGCATAGATAGTCAGTAACTTTAGTGGAACTATGAACTAGTGAAAAAGCCTGAGTATCCAGAGTTGATGCTGACAAAATTACTTTTTGCTTCAAATAACTAAAAACCCCAAACTCAACACCACATTTTTGAAGTAATGCCCTATTTTTTTTCAAAGCCAAAAAACCATTTTTATTTCTAATAACAGTATGTCATGAAAATCTTTTCAGCTAAACTGCTGTTTCTCATAATTCCACAACAAACTAAACACTATTTGTTCATTTTTTGTCCATAGCTGTAATGACAGCTAAGAAAAAGCTTTACCAATGGCAAGACCTACCTGAAAAACATAGCGGCTTTCTATGATGGAGTCACTGCATCAGTAGACAAGAGAAAACCAATGGATGTCATCTATCTGGACTTCTGTAAAGCCTTTGATACGGTCCCCCACAGCATCCTTCTCTCCAAATTGGGGAAGTACGGATTTGATGGGTGGACTGTTTGGTAGATAAGGAATTGGTTGGATGGTCGCATCCAGAGTGTAGTGGTCAACGGCTCAATGTCCAGATGGAGACCGGTGACAAGTGGTTGTCCCTCAGGGGTCCATACGAGGACCAGTGCTGAGTAATATCTTCATCAATGACATAGACAGTGACATCAAGTGAAAGTCTCAGCAAATTTGCAGATGACTGATGCAGCTGACATGCCAGAAGGATGCAATGGCATCCAAAGAGACCTGGACAAGCTGGAGAGGTGGGCCTGTGTGAACCTCATGAAGTTCAAAAAGGCCAAGTGCAAGGTCCTGCACCTGGGTCGCGGAACCCCCCAGTATCAATACAGGCTGGGGGAAGAAATGATTTTGAGCGGCCCTGCAGAGAGGGACTTGGGAATATCTGTGGATGAAAAGTTGGACATGAGCTGGCAATGTGCGGTGACAGCCCAGAAGGCCAACCGTATCCTGGGCTGCATAACAAGTGTGGCTAGCAGATCGAGAGAGATGATTCTACCCCCTTGAGCTGTGCTGGTGGGGGTAGCTACATCCAGCTCTGGAGTCCTCAGCAAAGGAAAAACATGGACTGTTGGAGCAGGTACAGAAGAGAGACACAAAAATTATCAGATGGAAGGAACACCTCTCCTATGAGGACAGGCTGATAGAGTTGGGGTTGTTCAGCCTGGAGAAGAGAAGGCTGAGGGGAGACCTTATTGCAGCCTTTCAGTACGTAAAGGGGCCTTATAGGAAAGACGGGGACAATGTTTTTAGCAGGGACAGCTGTGACAGGACAAGGGGTAATGGTTTTAAACTAAAACAGGGTAGGTTTAGACAGGATATAAGGAAGAAATACTTTAGAATGAGGGTAGTGAAACACTGGAAGGGATTGCCCAGATAGGTAGCGGAGGCCCCATCCCTGGAAACATTCTCGGCCAGGTTGGACAGGGCTCTGAGCAACCTGCTCTAGTTAAAGATGTCCCTGCGCACTGCAGGGGGGTTGGACTAGATGACCTCTAGGGGTCCCTTCCAACCCAAAGCATTCTGTGTTTCTGTGATTCTGTGATTCTATGATTCTATGATTCTATGAAATGGAGCGGTAGCTAATGAAGTGTTTGTTACTGTATTCATGTTTTACAAATACATAAATTAATTATGAATATGATATGAAAGTCAATATTCTGATATTGAGGCAGAATAAAAAATTATTGAAGATAAGTTTCAAGGGGATTTCCCACCATCCCTTCATGAATAGGTGAAATAAAACAAAATAAGAGTGATTTAGATTGAGAAGGTAATGAGTTACCATAGTTTTGCAAAAATCAACATTCTCAGAAGTTTGACAAAAAAAGTTTGACTAATTAATTTCATATTAAATGGATCATTTAAATTAGCCCTAACAGTTAGATGTAGATCACCAAACATGTTTTAATAATTTTCTTATCTTTAGTAGTTTCTGTATTCTCTGAGGCATAAAAGCTGTTTTTGAAAAGCTGTGCATGACAAAATATCATGAGTAATTTTTTTGATTCAAAAGAAAATAGTATGTATACCTAATGATGCCAAATCAGGCTGACATGCTAAGAGTAGGTGTCACCAAAAAAGCTAAATAGGAAGCGTAATTTTATTAATCAAATATTCCTAATTTTTACAGTAATATTTAACAGACAGATATAATAGTAATAAGATATTATTGCTCTTTATTGTTGTAAATAACAGCATGATAGAGTGATTTTCTTCTTAGGTACCAGTGGGTATAACCAAATGACAGTAAGAGGGTTACACAAGCCCTGAGAGCTTATTGTGTTTTGAGCTATTACAAATCAGAGAGGGTAATGTACAAGAAAAAAACCCCACAGTGTTTGACTTAATTGTGGCCCTAATTGTTAAACATCATTACAGTTTTTTGAGAGAGTGCAGATTTTGAAAGCACTGATAGAATAACATATATCACTTTTATTTCTAATTCTATAGTTAAATTTAAACTGCACTTAACTTGATAATTCTGGGATCCCTAAAACAATACTAACCAGTCTAGTTAAGACCATCCATTCTGCATCTCTTGTATTTTTTAACATTTGAACTACAGGACATGTGACTAAGATAGGAATACACTTTTTCTTCTTGAAAATCAGTAGTCTGACTGTCTCATTTTTACTTTGCTTGACATACGTTTCAGTTAACACAGCTAAGTTATGGTAGATTTGAAATCAGGCACAATAACAATAATGTATAGAAGAGCCTCTAGCAGATATTCTGTGAGACTGTTGGCATAGGCAAAATCTCATTTCCTCATCATTTAAGGAAAACAATAACTTTCTAAAACTTACAGATCTGTATTAGGAAATGAAACCTGGACAGTGATACACAATTTTTTCCTCTAGTCTTTAAATGTAAAATTGATAGAATCATAGGATAGTTCAGGATAGAAGAGACCTCTAGTCTGACTGCCTCCTTGCAACAGGGTAAGCTAGACCAGGTGGCTCAGACTCTGTCAAGTCAAATAATGAGTAGATATTCTTATGTCTCTGCCAATGATGCAGATTCTACAACTTCTCTGCATACCTGTCCCTATGTTCGCCCGCTACATAGTCCTCTACCCACTCTAGATTTGACTACAAGAGACCATGCCAAAGGTCTTGTATGTAAACAAGATTGAACTCTCTCCCCTTAAACACTCAAACCAGTCACCTCATCCCAGAAGGCAATGGGTCCAGATAGGTCTAATTTGCCCTTGGTAAATCCATACCAGCTTCTTCCAATTCATCTTGTTCTTGATGTGAGTGGAAATGGATGGAGTGGAAATGGATCTGCTCCATAGTTTTCTTGGGGCCTGATGTGAGGCTGAACGCCTGTAGGTCCGTGGATCATCCTTCTTGTTTCTGAAGATGGCTATGACATTAATCTTCTTCCAATTACCACCAATCATCTCATCCACCAAAAAAAGCTGTGTTAAAACTTAACTGTAATTAGAAAATCTGCATTTCCAATAATATGGTCCACATAAATCATTGGTCTTAATTCTGTAATCAGAACAAGTTTTGACTTTGTTCTATCTAGGAAAACCCATCTGAATAGTAAAGTCCAAGTTTTCCTCTGCTTCAGATAGTACCCTTTCTCACTCTAAGGAAAAAATGAAAGGACACATCTCCTTGATCAAACCACTCCTGCATACAGCTTTAACTATTAATATGATCTCACTGGACAATTTTTTGGCATCTGCAATTATGCTTCAGCAGATTTAAAAATACCAATAGCATTGAGCAACCCAGAAGCAGATTCTTGGAAAAAAAAGTTTGTTTTGTTAAAACAAATAGAATGTATATAATCAAAATGCTTCCAAATAGACATCTAGACATTGCTTTACTCGCATGTCAATTAATCAGTTCAGAAACTTTTTCTTCTCAACTGCGTACTTTGTATTTCCATAAGAAAAACAAACCAGTTGCCTTGGATCCTTCACTGAGATAACAGAAAAGAAAGTAATTCCAGCATAAAGGATGTAACAGACTGATGTTTTGCTCCCCAAAAGCTATGCCTTCCTGCCATTACTTCCTTCACCACCTAGACTTAAAGCTACAGCAGTTTTTCATTATTGGATACGAGACCTGTTGCTCATTAGCATAAGGTCACTGAAAAGATCCTCCAGTTTCTCTTCAGTTCTTATGTTTAGCATCTTTCCATCTCTGTGAAGATCCTTCTTCAGTGAAAGCCCTGTACTACTCCTACTGGAGTTTTCCATACAGTGCTTACTGATGTTTGGACCAGATGAATTGTTGTTTTGTCTCCCTTTGTGGTCTATTTTCTGTTAATTTTTAACTCTTCTATTAATAGATCATTTACTACCTTCTTTTCCTCTTGCTGAAATTCTTCAACAGATGCCAGACTTCTCAGAAGTACCAGTCAGACATTTCAAAGGGGCTTCACTATCACACTATAATATAATAATCATTAGCATATCTAGTATGCCCAAGTGGTATCTTTTCTTGATAGTTTCAAATATACCACAAAACTGTAATGCCTGTTGAACAGAAAATATTTATCTGAAGAAGTTCCTCAGTGAGGCAATCAATGTTTCTCTTCACGTTCAGCACATACTCTTATTTAATGAAGGATAGGTATTGCTTCTAGAAAGGTGAATCCAACAATACCATCAAAGTAAACAAGAGTTAACAACTGCTAATATGTTATGGATAGCTAACATAGATGAACTTAATTTCCCATTCGTTCATGAGGTTTCATTACAACTGTAGTTTGCTTCATGTACAATGGAGGATAGAGATTAAATGAATACCTTGGTGAAGGAACTGAAAACTTGCTGTCATACTGCTAAGAAGTAATAAAGGGCATGAGTTTAACTAAAAATAGTCTGCAAAAGAACTATGAAATAGCTATAATAGGAAAAAAACCTGAAACAGCAGAATGTCTTTTTTTTTTTATCTTTGGTTTCTTGCTAATGAAGTTTCTTAATTGATACAGTTAAGAGCAAATACACCAGAAAATCATAATGTACAAGTTAGCTTCTGTTTCCTTTCTTTAAATAGCCAAATGCTTCCACCTTCCTGTCTCACACAATAACATGAACCCAAATGGACTTCCCCAGTTAGAAGAGAGCTATATCCTACAATTGGATGCATTTGTTCATGAAACACTTTCTTGTCATCCTTACTTTGCAACAATGCATATCTGTTGACTTTCAGGACATGATGCATAGTTTGCATTTTAGAAAGGATGCTGAACAAAAAGGAATTGCCTAAGGGGTGTTGGTTCGTGGGAAGTGTGATTCTTGTGTTCTTATTGTTGCACTTGCCCTATATTAAGTTACTCTTTTTTGTTGGGTTGCAATACTATGGGGGTTTCTTTCCTCATCTAAATAGGTGTTTAAGTATATGCAAATAAAGGCTCAAAAATAATCAGAATATAACTATCCATCTCATTTGTTTATAATCTTAATATATGTTCCATGAACACAGTGATTCTTCCAGTCATTAGAAAACTTGCAATGAAAAAAAGAAAAGTATTTTGGGAATCATGAACAAGTGTAAGCTTAAGGTAGAAAAGACTCAAGGAATTTGTTCTGTTTTTCAGAGAAGAATCAATATCTTACCAAAAACAAAGTCTCATTAAAATACTCCACATACAGAAGGAATTATTGGTTCAAAATTACCTTTGTTTTCCATAAACAAAAAATAAACAAACCTCCTAAACTTCAACAGGGAGACACAAAAATTCTTTCACCTGGGGAGGAACAACCCCAGGAACCAATAGATTCACACAGCTGGAAAGCAGCTTCACAGAAAAAGATCTGAGGTCCTGGTGGACACCAAGTTGAACATGACCCAGCAATGTGCCCTTGGTGCAAAGGCTAAGGGTATCCTAGGATGCATTAAGCAAAGTATTTTCAGCAAGTTGAGGGACCTGATCCTTCCTCCCTCCTCAGCACTGGTGAGGCCACACCTGGAGTACTGCGTCAAGTTCTGGGCTTCCCAGTACAAGAGAGATATGAAACTACTGAAGCAAGTCCAGCAAAGGGCCACTAAGGTGATGGAGGGACTGGAGCACCTTTTCTATGAGGAAAGGTTGAGAGAGTTGGGACTGTTTACCCTGGAGAAGAGAAGGCTGAGTGGGTGATCTTAGCAATGTATATAAATTCCCAAAGGAAAAGAGTAAAGAAAACAGAACCAGGCTGTTTTCAGTGGTGCCCAGAGACAGGGCAAAAGGTAATGGGCACAGGCTGAAACACAGAAGGTTCCCTCTGAACATGAGAAAACACTTCATAACAGTGAGGGTGACCAAGCACTGGCACAGGTTGTCCAGATATGTTGTGGAGTCTCTATCCTTGGAGATACTCAAAAGCTGCCTGGACATGGTCCTAGGCAATTGGCTGCAGGTGATCTTGCTTGAGCAAGGGGGTTGGACCAGAAGGCCTCAGAGGTCCCTTCCAAACTCAGCCGTTACATCATTCAGTGATTTTATGAAAGAGACAAAAGTCCCTTCTGTCTTCCCTGATTTGAATTGCTGTCATATGGATTTTCATATGCTCTGGACAGAGATTTTAGGACAACATTATTAAAGATTTCAATCTTTTTTTTTCGAAATTCTAGTCATGTTTTACAGTTAATTTTAATTTAAATAATTAGGAAGTTGTAAGTGAAAACTTGCTTTCAAATCCCATAGCGTTGCTATGGGAGAAAGCAAATGTATTTCCCTGATAATGTAAAGGTTCTTGGAGCCCAGTGCTAACAGTACAATATGGACAAATACTCAGTTTCTGAATCACAGTCAGGCTTCTTGCCAGTTGAAATTCTCAAATCCACAGATGCTTATATATGAGAGAGGAGACAGGGAGGTGGAGGGAGGGAGGGAGGGAGGGAAAGACACGGAGAGAAAGAGGGACAGAGAGAGAGAAAGGGACTTGGAGAGACACAGAGAGAGAGAGATGCTGACAGTCAGACACAGAAAGAAAAGGATTAGACATTAGAATGAACACATACCGGTAAATAGAGTATATTAGACTACAAAGAATGACATTTGGGCTACTTCTTGAATGTGCCTGGGGTGTGATGAGTTATAATCAAGATTGCCTGAAAAATAATTAATTTACTGGGAATATTTTTATGCATTTATCTCCTCTATTTCAATGAATAAGCTTTTATTTAACACTCATTATTATTTTCAATGTTTTCCCTTAGAAATTAAAATAATTTACTATTAAAAAGAAATAATTTATAGACCTAAATTCATTCACTTATAAACTAAAACAAGCCCCTCATCTCTTAAGTGATTTATTTTTAAAGGAAAAAAAAAAAAGGAAAAAATATCTAGTACTGCTTGAAGTGGAGATCCATTTTTGTAAATGTTCTTGACAGTTCACTATATCATGAGCTGTCTGATTAACCCCATTCAGAAACAAAGCACGAATTAAACATTGAACATTTCAAGTGTGTACAATGCCAATCAGTGTTACAGAAAGAGAAAGACATTTCAACTTGGCCTTTTCTGCATTGTAAAAATTATGTCTTTAGCACAGCAACTTGACATGAAAACTATGATTAAGTCTTTCAGAATATGTAATAGATATATCATTATTGTATAATAGTATTTTTAGAACTAACAGACAGACTTATTTGTACAAACTTATTAGCAAATGCACCCAAACCTGCTACTAAAGTATTAATATCACTGAAATTTTCTCTTGGAATACTCATAATGACTGCTATTTCTTGAATAACCTTAAACAGGCATTTATCCTGTTCTATATTGAATATTGCAGTTTTTCATTCAATTATTAAAAGCCCTGTGAATGCTATATTGTCCTGGCTAAATATAATTTATATTATTTTAATAACTTATTTTATAGTTTTGACAAAGTATAATTTACCAGTTGTACAATCTGTGCAGTACTTTCACTGTTAATGAAAAAAAAACCACATTCTTTTAAAGGACTTATATCAGTTTATGTGGCTGCAGCTACTTCCATGCTCAATATCAAAATATAAGCAAAAGCTCAATAACAGAAAACAGTGTCTGATAGAATAAAGCATGCATTTTTTAAACTACATTTTTAAGATTTTTTTCCGCATAGTTGCTATCAATCTTAATGTTAAAAGAATGTATCCTTTGAATTAACAGGCACGGCATCACTTCATTAAAAAAATACAGTAAGAACGCAGCACCATGCTCCTAAAAGAAATATAAAAAGCTAAGAGTAACAGCTATAAATTCAGTTTACATTCATTTAATCTTAATTATAACAACAT
>NW_009258371.1:717132-761103 GCF_000687185.1 Egretta garzetta
CTCTTTCCTATTTGAATATTCAGAGCTACTATTAATTTGCCAGGAGCATTTTCATTTTCCACATATCTTCAGGACTCAATTAAGTTATTCTAGATACATTTTTTAGTGTTTTAAAACATTTACACTCTGAATATATAATTTTACTTATTCATGGAGTTTAAGACATTCATTAATGACATCTTATAAAGGAGAAAAGGACAGATGATTAAGTAATAGGGTTGTTTTTCACTCAAATTATGGGATGAAGTAGAGTACGGTGCATTGTCTATTTTATACAGCTTTTATTATACAATATGTGAGAAGAGCATAATAATGGCATGCTTGCAAGCTTTCAAGTCTTTTACCAGCCGAAACATTATAACCAGCAACACAAACTCACATTCAGAAACACATAGTATATAATTAGCACTTGTATCTTCAGAACCCTGTATAATTATTAAATAATTAATACCTACAATATATGTCAGCAAACCTCTTCTGTACTGTAGGTCTAATGTGTTCACTCAATACAAAAGCCAATCCCAGGTTTAGGAGTTCGTAAGTCTTGTATTTTCCTCCTATACCAACATGCATTTCACCTTTCATGAAAGATAAATCACCCAATTACAGGAAGACTATGGCTAGCCCACACCTCTGGAGATTGCCCAGTCCCACCCCAGTTCAGAGGAGGTTCGGATAGAGAAGATTGCCCAGATGGATTTGGATAACTCCAATGACAGGTATTTGTCAACCTCTCTGGGCAAGTTATTCCAGACTTTGATCACGATTATTGTAAAAAAAAAGGTTTTTTTCTCACATTTGAACAGAATTTCCTGTGTTTTACTTCATGTCCATTGCCTCTAGCCTCATTACTGGGCAACACTTCAAGTGTCAATGTAGTTGCTTCATGATGTCCCAGTTTCTCGTCTTCTGGGGAGTCCAGCACTAGACCCAGCACTCCAGATGTGTCTCATCAATGCTGAGAAGAGGAGAAAGACAGCCTATAGGTGATGGGCTGCCTAATGCAGCCCAGGAAGCAGTTGGCTGCCTTTGCTGCAAGGGTACATTGCTGGCTCATGGTTAACATGGTGTTCACCAAGACCCCTAGGGCCTTTTCTGCAAAGCTGCTTTCAAGCTCATTATCCCCTAGCCTGTGCTGGTGCATGGGGTTATTTGTCCCCAGGCGAAGGACTTGGCACTTCCTTTTCTTGAACATCATTATGTGGTTGTCAGCCTATTTCTCCAGTTAATTCAGGTCACTCTGAAAGGCAATTTACACATATGGTGTATCAGCCTCTTTTCTCAGTTCAGTATGTACTGCAAACTTGCTGAGGGTGCATTCTGTCCTACTGTTCTGGTCAATAAGGTGCTAAACAGTATTGGACCCACTACTGAACCCTGTGATACAGTCGTAGTGACTGTCCTCCAACTGGACTTTGCGCTACTGATCACAACCCTCTGGGCCTGGCCATTCAGCCAGTTTTCAGTCCAACTCATCGTCCACTTTTCAAGGCACAAGATGTTCACAAGTCCATGGGGCTTGATGGGATTCATCCCAGAGTACTGAAGAAGCTGGCAGGTGATATGGCAGGACCCTTCTCAATCATCTGCCAAAGGTCTTGGGAGTCTGGGGAGGTCCCTGCTGACAGGAAGCTAGCAAACGTTATTCCAATCTACAAAATGGGCATGAGGAAAGACCCAGGGAACTACAGACCTATTAGTCTAACCTCAGTTCCTGGAAACGTTATGGAGAAGGTTATACTGGGTACTATTGAAAGGCATTTACAGAACGATGCAATCATCAGGCACAGTCAACATAGGTTCACAAAGGGAAAGTCCTATTTAACTAATTTGATATCCTTCTATGATGAAGTCACCCACCTAGTGGATGAAGGGGAGGTGGTGGATGTAGTTTTTCTGGATTTTAGTAAGGCTTTTGATACTGTATCTCAGAGCATCCTTCTGGACAAGTTGTCTACCTGTGGGATGACCAGGTTCACAGTGTTCTGGGTGAAGAACTGGCTGAAGGGAAGAGCTCAAAGGGTTGTAGTGAATGGGGCTACACCTGGCTAGCAACCAGTCACCAGCGGTGTTCCTCAGGGTTCAATTCTAGGGCAGTCGTGTTCAATGTATTTACCAGCGATCTAGATGCAGAAGTTGAATGCACCATTAACAAGTTTGCTGATGGTACCAAACAGGGTGGTACTGTTGACTCTCTTGAGGGACAAGAGGCCTCGCAGAAGGATCCAGATAGACTGGAGCATTGGGCTATGATGAAACTTAACAAGTCAAAATGCCAGATTCTGCACATAGGTTACAGTAGTGCCGGGAATGGCTGGAGATCAGCCCTGCAGAAAGGGATCTGTGAGTGCTTGTTGAAAGTAAGCTCAAGATGAGTCAGCAGTGTGCCTTGGCAGCCAAGAGGGCAAACAGCATGCTGGGGTACATCAAACACAGTATACAGCCGGTCAAAAGAGATGATTATCCCACTGTATTTCGTGTTGGTACAGCCTCAACTGTGTGCAGTTCTGGTTCCCACAATTTAAGAAGGATGTGAAAGTCCTTAAACACCATCTGGGGGTGGGCAACAAAGCTGGTGAAAGGGCTGGAAAGCATGTCCTATGAGGAACAGCTTAGGACTTTGGGCTTGTCTAGGTTGGAGAAAAGGAGGCTGAGGGATGACTTCATTGCTCTCTGCAGTTTCCTGAGGAGGGGAAGTGGAGAAGGAGGTGCTGAGCTCTTCTCCCTGCAAACCAGTGACAGGATGTGTGGGAATGGTTCAAAGGTGTGCCAGGGGAAGTTCAGACTTGATATTAGGAAGCATTTCTTCACTGAGAGGGTGGTCAAACACTGGGACAGGCTTTCCAGAGAGGTGGTCGATGCCCCAAGCCTGTCAGTGTTTAAGAGGCCTTTGAACAATGCCCTTAATAACATGCTTTAACTTTTGGTCAGGCAGTGGGACTAGATGATTGTTGTAGGTCTCTTCCAATTGAAATAGAATGTTCTGTTCTGTTTTACCATACTCTATTCAGGCCCATACTTATCAGTTTATCTATGAGGATGTGATAGGACATGGTGTCAAAACTGTTGCTAACATCAAGATAAATATCTGCTGCTCTCCCCTCATCCGCTGAGCCAGTCATCTCATTATAGAAGTTTGTCAGGTTGATGAGACATGATTTACTTTTGTAAATCAGTAATGACTACTCTGATCCCTTTCTTGTCCTCAGTGTGTTTGGAAATTATTTCCAGGAGGATTTACTCCACAACCTTCCCAGGGATTGGGGTGAGGCTGCCTGGTCTGTAGTTCCACAGAACCTCCTTCCTTCCCTTGACAATAGCATATATATTTCCTTTCTTCCAGTCCACAGGAACCTCCTGTAATCATCAAGACCTTTCAAAGATAACTGAGAGTGGCTTTGCAACAACATCATCCAGCTCCCTCAGCACTCATGGGTGCATCCTGTCAGGTCCCAGTGACTTGTGTATGTCCAGTTTATATAAATGTTCCCTACCCTACTCCTTCAGCAAGGGTAAGTCTTCCTTGTTTCAGACTTTCCCACTGGTCTCAGGCGCCTGGGATTGCTGAAACCAGGTCTTACCAGTGAAGACAAACATGAAGAAGGCATTCACTACCTCATTTCCTACAACCTTTGCCACCAGGTACCAAACTGCTTCTGAACCTGTAGATACACCTGCATATTCCCATTGTATCAATTGGAAAATGGAGACCTACTAAGAGACATACTCAAGGTCACGGAGAGAACTATAATTTCTGAGTTCTCATGATTCAAAGAGCTGTTCTTGGGGCTCATTAGTCAACACTGCTGTTTCTCTGAATAAAATCTTAATTTAACTTGTATAATCGATGAAAAAAAAGGCCATAAACAAAGAAGTGGTTTTTGTCCTTAATAGCAGCAGAGCCTGCTCAAATGAAATGACAACCATTAAAGAGAACAAAATCAATCTGAACAAAATCTTTTCTGAAACTAAAAAAAAAAAAATTTCCTATCTTTTCACCTTTTAAAGCAGATTTAACCAGATTCACAGACTGAAATGAAAACAGATATTCTCTTCAAACTGGTTTCCTTTTTCCATGCATGACTGGAAATCAAAATGTTGAATGTTGTAAGAAAGATTCTTAGTAAGTACATTTTGTGTGCTACATCTATTTGCCAAAACAGAAACCAACCACCGTGGGTGATGATCTTTTAAAGTAGAAAGGGAAAAGGTCACTTAAGGCTTTATTCTCTAAGGTGTTATGTGGCTAAGCAAATGCTTTAAAGCTTTGTTGTATAGGTGACACTTTGCTCAGCACCTTGCAGAGTTGATCCTTACAAGGCAATAGTAATGATTTACTGATGCCACAATTTTGAGGTATTTAAGTACATGACTATATTTTTCAGGATTAAAACTCCTTGTACCTGGGACTCGTTCAAAAACAGGAATTCATTGCAAAGCCCTTTGAGTACTTCATAGAATCACAGAATGATAGAATAGTTTGGGTTGGAAGGGACCTTTCAAGATCATCTAGTTCCAACCCCACTGCCATGGGCACCTTCCACCAGAACAGGTTGCTCAAAGCCCCATCCAACCTGGCCTTGAACACTTCCAGGGATGGGGCAGCCCACAACTTCTTTGGGTAACCTGTTCCTGTGCCTCACCACCCTCACAGGGAAGAATTTCTTCCTTAAAACTAATCTAAATCTAGCCTCTTTCAGTTTAAAGCCACTACCCATTGTCCTCTCACTACATGCCCTTGTAAAATGTTCCTCTCCAACTTTCTTATAGGACCCCTTCAGGTACTGGAAGGCTGCTATAAGGTCTCCCTGGAGCCTTCTCTTCTCCAGGCTGAACAAGCCCAACTCTCTCAGCTGGTTCTCACAGGAGGGGTGCTCCAGCCCTCTGATCGTCTTTGTGGCTCTTAATTTTCATATTCAGAATATGCTTGAGAATCTTGACATCTCACTGAAGAACAGGCTCCAGGAGCCCCAGTTATGATCATAACATCTCTACCTACATACAACTATCTGGGTAATTTGTGCCAAAGGCCTATACTTGCCATAGGTCTGAATTTTGCTGTCCCCAAACCATCATGTTTTGTCTATTTAAAGTCTTGGCATTTGTATTCCATTTAAGGAGATTTGCTGTGCATTTTTTTTCTGAAATACTGTTATTTATTTATTTATATAGACCTATATTACTTCTGGCCAATGGACGCCCATATCTCAGACAATAATACAACTTGATAGCAGCATGTTCACAGTAGACAGCTAGATTTCAAATATAGCATATGACAATATTTCATACTTTCCCTTTTGTATCTTTTTTTACAGATATAAAATACAAAGTAGCTCTACAACTAATTAAATATCATAATAGTTTATTATCTCTAATTAATAATAACAAGGAATGAATGATATCTCTAGAGTCTTGGATGCTTTTCTGTGATTGTTACAATTGATCTTTAATTGTTCCATTTAAAAATTAATTTCCGCTCCTCATTATTATCTTCTTTGAAATACTTATGAATAGGATCCAGCTAACAGCTATTTTGACTAATTTTCCTGAAGATGGTCTGAAATTTTTCATATCACTACAATTGTCTCTGAATAACTTTTCCTTGTCTTCAATAAAAAATATCATTCTTACATTTGCTTTCTGACATATTTAATATTCAGTTAGCATGTTTTGAAGTAATACAGAGAGTGTATAGGTAGTTCATTCTAATCTATGCAGGCTACAAAGATTGTTAATGCACTCTTACATCCAGATTCTGTTTAAAGAGCTGAACAGGATGCAGCCAAGCCAGTTATGATGTGGCTGTCTCAGCCACATTACAGCAGTTTGAAAGATGCTCTAATTTATGTCAGCTGGTGTAGCCTCTGAGTAGTCATGTGTCTTCTGCAATACTAATACTCTGACCACTTTTTAAGGCCCTTTGCCTCAGCATCTTGTTTCACTGGGCTTCCTAGGAAGGAGGTAAAGGAGACAATTCTTTACACTTTCTATTGCCAGGCATCTTCTTCCCCTGAATAACTCATCCCTAGGTAGGACATAAGAAAAACGGTACCAAAAAAGGCTGCTATTTGTGTATAGGTCATACATTGCAGGGGCAGGGCTGGGGAACAGACTATCTGCCTTTAATTCTATCTAAAAAAAAACCCAAAACAAAACATGAGCTAACAAAAAAAAATGAGCAACCAAAAACTAGGTTAATTACAGAAAATTAAAAGTAGATTGTGCCAGATGCTTAATAGCAGAGGAGAGAGAAACTGAGGGAAAACATTTCTATATACCCTTTTTAACCACATGTTACCTGAATGCTACCCAAATTTAGGACACGTTTCAGCTTCGTCAAGTTTGCAGCAAGGTGTGAGATGTTAACAGTTACATTATTTTTATAACATTCGTACCAACAAATCAGCCCATACATCTTACATATAACTGAGGCATTTGGGGCATAGTCTGACCTGATAGAATTCATATATGTAATGAAATACATTTTCTGGAATTTGAAAGACAGTTTCTCTTTGTTTCAGCATTTTCTTTCATTGGTTTTCAAATGAAGCAACTGGAAGAGACAATTCCTCTTACTAACTGATGCTGCTGCAATTTTAAGTGGTTTACTCACATGCCAGTGAGAATAAATGCCACTTGATAAAACCGTTCTTATATTTGTAATTTGGAACCGTGTTTAATACTTTTTTTTTTCTACGATTTGAAGTAAATATTCATTGAAAACTAGGAAAAGTTTATAAAAATTAAAATATTTAATTTATTGGTTTTAGAATAACTAAGGTTTATTAAACCAATATTGGAGATATTTTTTGCAGGTTATTTCTACAGGAATTTCATAAGAATTAGAGTAAGACAAAGAACTTGGTTATGGGTTTTGGTTTGTTTTAGTTTTTTTCAAATAAATGAAAATATTACTGTGTGTATTACAGAGTACGAAAATATGTTTATACTCAGACATTCACCTAATGTTAGAAGGAAAACAAAAACCCAAACTAATTACAGTATCTTAAATTTTAAAGATATTTAAAATGCATTGTCCAATTAATAGCATGTAGTGACTACTTAAGTCCATTTTTTTTATTTTTCATTTACTTCTAATTTTTATCTCTTTTGTGGTTTCAATATACAGCAAGGATGAATGTACAAAAGATTAATTTTTGTTCCAGAAATACAGTAGATTATAAATACATAATTAAGAAAGCTAGCCAAATTGGTAGTGTCACAAGCTTTGGCTACAACATTGTCCGTGTTTTAGGAGTGGTGCAGTATCTTGAGCAAAATTCTGCAATTTACTGCAAAAGCAAGAGAAATAGAGCAACAGTTGAGTAACTGAGAAAGGGCAATACAAATGTATCTTGAAAGGTTAGCCCCACTTTAGAAATTGGCTGTGCTGGTTACTTTGGTTTTGTCCCTATTTCAGAAGTGCAGTAAGAAAGGGCAAACAGTTCTTAATTTTTCATTCAGAACATAATTGGCTCTTACTTTGAGCTTCAAAATTTCATATGGTATAAGATACACCTGATACTTCATAATTGCACAAGTCTAAAGAAAAATACAAATATGTTGTGCTTTCCTTTACTACCAGAGAAGTTTCTGTGAACAGTTTTCTGTGGGAGTAAAAAGTAAGACTAGGGACTTCGGGGGCTTTGTACACAAAAAACTAGATTTGTTTGTGACCATTTTTGCAAAAGAGACACAATTTATATGTAAACCAGTTGCCCTTTTGTCTGGGGCAGGGACTGGAAGTATTATAGTGTCAAGCCCATAAAGTGCTGGACTTTTCCTTGCAAGCTATACATCTATGCAGTCTTTTTCAGATATACGTGAATTTATTCTGCTTGAACTCAGTGACTGCAGGGCAGAAGTTATTTCCTCTCCAGAAGCTGTATGACTATTAGGATGTTAGTACGCTCAGACTAAAGCACCTTGCTGAGAAACTGGGCTTACTAACACTAACAGAGTACAATGCTAAAATGATCAGCTTTTGCATCCATGAAGTCTCTACTTTTCTCAGGCCCTGAACTGTTTAGCCACCAGAGTACTCACCCCTGCTTATCTAAATTACTTGAATACAGATGGTTTCAGATTTCTTTCCAGTCTTGAATAAATTTATTTTGATACACTCCTATGAGATAAACCTATGTGATACGACCCAGGTTACGTACTGTGGTCTAGCTATACTCAAGCTCACTGTGTCCAAGCCAGTTTTTGAACTAGAAGCAGTGGGTTGCCTCAGCACAGCTCTAAGCTTGATTGAATTAGTCATGGCTATTACTTCTCAAATGCAGCTGTGCTGCATTGGTGACCCAGGCGTGTATTGCTATATGGTTTTGTACTGAGTCACGTAGACATTAAAACCCTATCAGACCTTGACTGTGCTCTATTAGCACTATGGAGCTGCCCCAAGACACACATCTAAGAAAGGAAGCTAAGCACAGAAACATTTTGTTGTCACAACTAATCTCTAGGCACTCTTGAGAGGATAAAAATGAAACAAAAGCCATATACCTACATTAAGCATTTGTAAGTGGCATTGATAGTGAAACAAGAGAAAAATATCAGATTCCTAAATAAAATTCATAACAAAATGGAGGTACCTAACTTAAGTACCCCTTATGTACATAAGCATTTGGGACCAGTTATGAAGCTGATGGAGAAAGAAAAAGGTATTGAACACTGAACTACTGAACTCAGTTTTCTTTCCCCAATGAGTAAAAGTTATGACTTTTTTACTGTTCCTTTTAGACTCTGTCTTCACTGAGTTAGACCAAAAGATGTCAGTGGTGAAGCCTGAATATCAGTACTGTAACCAAACAAATTCTTTTTTGTTCTCCCAGTTTCTGAAAGCTGACTCCAAAACTGAAGGCACAAGCTAAAATGAGTATTTTATTCTTCATTCTGTTTCCAGATGGATACATGGTGTTTGCACTTTGGCTGTTTTCTGCTTGTAAAAAGAAAAAATCTTGTTGCTTTATTGCTTTTTAGTCAGCTCAATCAATATCATTGTTAATATGAGGAGAAAAAAAAAAAAAACAACAAAACAACAACTAAAAAAACAACAAGCCAAAACATAAAAAAGAGAAGCAAGTGCATTGGTTTGATTTTCCTTCTTGATGGGGTCCATATGTCTCACTTTGGAACTCCAACCCTGGAATTTTATCTATATTGTATGCTTTCCATAGTGGTAAGAATTAATGCCTGTAGTTTGGCTTCTGCACCACAGTAGTTATATCAATACACCAATTAATATACTATTTCATTCACTTTTGAGCTAGTGTAAAAGATAACTCCTGTGGCCTAACATTAAGTATTGCTACTATGTACAAAGAAGTTAACTTTCTTTTGTGTTGAACATTTCAGTCACAGATGATACAATGTATCTCACTCATTCACAGGTTATAATTACTGACAGGCGTATTTTACTGATAGACCTAACTAATGACAGCATTATTTCATATGGAGATTGCTATATTATTCCTGCTATATTATTCCAGTTTCCAAACATGTAGAAATCAGAGAAAATTCAAATCTGACAAATTCAAGTAAGGCTTTCTTAACTTTGTTAAATGCATGTCCTTAGAATAATGCAAACAAATAACTACATAATACGGTTTTCATGTCACATTAACCATTGAAGCAGATTCTTAATTGTTAAGGATAGAGAGATAAATGTGCATGAATGCCACATCAGCACCATGGAAGCAGGTTCCTTTCCCTAAACCCCTTCCCAAAATTCATCAGGTACCTGATAAATTGGACAACTTGAGCAAGTAGTACTCAGTGTTTGATAAGTGTAAAAAAAAAAATCCAAACTATGCATGATCTCTGTGTCTGATGAGAAGAATCAATACTATGATATATCTTACATTTTTACTGTCCTCTCAGGTATTTTATAAAGCTCTCTAAATAAATTTAAGTATTCTGCCTTACACTGAAATGCTAAGGTGCAGGCAACTGAAGTTACAAGAAAAGTGTAGCAATCTAAGACTACAAGAAACACATAAGAATAAATCCAATTATATCTACCACATTTACACTAATTTTTTTTAATTTTCACATTTACTTTTCCATACTTTTTAAATGAGAGCCAAAGAATCCAAAATATCTTAATTTCCTAATTTTAAGATGACTTTTTAATGAACATTTTTCATGAGCAAGTTTTTTTATTTTTTATTTTTAAAGGAGAGTTTATTTTTCTCATATTTAGTTCACATTCTTTAATATGTGTTCATATAAAGTAAGGAACGCAGCATGGTCTGTTGTGCAAGAAAACATCGCTGTTGGCAAAATTTATTTGGCTGTACAATACATGTAACTTGATTATTGTTATTTTTAAGAGAACATTTACTAAAACTGCACGATCACATGAAAAAGACCACATATTTTAGTTCTTTATTATACCAAAGCCATAATGGATGGGTATGACAAAACATACATGAGACTATATAGACCAAATTGTGATTGAGGGTAAATAGAAAGTGATTTTCCTGTCCTGGGGAGCTTTAAACATTGAAACTTCTCTTCTCTTTAAGACAAAGAGGAAAAGAAAACTTCGATAACTTTTGTTATCAAAAATTCTTAAAATGTATAAACTCTGTGGATTCATCTTCCTCAATTTATTTTAATTTTTTTAAAAAATGAATATTTATTTTTTATTAAAGGAAGGAATTCATATGACTCCATAAAATTATGGAGAAGTACATATTCATTTTTTAAAGAAAATAATGAACAGAAATAGAAAAAAGCTTCAGGAGAAAGCACACCTAAATCCATAGGCTGCATTATGATATTTCAGCTCTTTAACTATTAGCAACATAATTCAGTGAAATGTAACTGAAATTGATTTTGAAATCACACCAAGTAATTTGAGATCAGAATCACACAAGCCCACTTAGTGCTTCAGCAATGATATCATATGGACCAGAGACTTTTTACAGCAACAGATTTATTTAATTACAATAAACCTTATGGACCAGACGCTATGTGTTTCGGGAGACAGAGACAGTGCCGAAAGACAAACAGATGTGCTATACAGCAATTAGAGTGCATTTTAAGCACTGATAAACACCAGTTTTCAGAAATGATTCACAACAGGCTAATCCAGCAAAACTTCAAGTAATTTAAAATATACATTACCCTAACTAATAATAAAACAAGGTCAAATCTTGATGACAGGTTTGCCATTTCTCTTTTATGTGACTTTTACGTACTGCAGCGAAACATTTTTAAAAGCTTCATGGTATTTCAAAGACACCTAAAATAGATGCAACAGCTAAACTGTGAACATTACCAATATATTTTATGAAAGATTACTATTCTTGTGTGAATATACTACATAACTCAAAAAAACCTTTAGTGTTAGAGCTTGAACATGGTATGAATTTGCTCATGTTTCATATAAAAATAACTATTTAATGTATTTGAATGTCATCATTAAGGATATTACTTAATTTAAAACATTTTATAACTGGAATACTCTGCTTATATATTCTCATTCTTACTCAAGATGTAGCTGAAAAGAGACACTACCCAAACATGTAATTCCCAGATTGATTGGAATAGCATTTTTCTTGAAAGTAATTAGGATCAAATGAAGTGGTTTCTATGTCTACAAGCTGTATAGCTAATAACTTCATTTGTTACATTATCCCTAATGATGCTACAGTCCTGATTAAAAAATTCCCTATTTCTACTAGTTTTCTATGTGGTAAACACCAACAGACTTACTAAGTAAAGCACATTCACAAAGTTTTTAAATATCAGTGGACTTCATCTTGTCAAAACTGAATTTAGATCACATTTAGATCATTATTTGTTACTGAAATGGAATTCATCAATATCAATGTATAACTTCTACTTTCTGTATGTACAACAGGAGATGTATTTTCGTCCTTTGAACAATTGTGCTGTATAGTTTTCTATATGTCTAAGTGTATGTTTAATATATTACCTATTAAATCCTGTATTTCTCTCTTAAGAAAACAACAACTAGCATCTAAACACATCTTCTTATCCAAACATTCACATTAAATATTAACAGATTAGTTTTGGTGGTATATTAACTTTTTATGTTGACAGTGCTTGGACATTTTCCCTATTGCATATACAAACTTCTTATGTTCTGAATTTTAATCACTGTTGCCAGCAAGATACAGCTCCCTTTAGGAGACAATTTACAGCTCATATACTTCTTTGTTAGACAAGTGGAATCACAATGTTCAGAGAAATGTAGTTTACAACAGGCTTGAAAGTAAGACTAACAAATTAACTTATTCTTCAGTTTGGACGGCCTCGGTAAAAGCAGAAAGTGTTACAAGCTAACTCTCAAGAGAAACTAGTTTGTTTCTATGGGGTTTTTTTGTTTTCTTTTGTGTTTTGGTGGGGGATTTTTTTATTATTGTTCAGCCTTCTCCGTGTTTATATAAAAAATGGAATAAAATACAATAAATACAAACCAGTAAAGACTTCACAGAAGTTCAATAAGGCCTGTAATTCTGGGATGTTTTTTTGCTTGTATTAATCAAATTTGGAAATATTTGGCTTATTTGTGTATAAATAAAAGTTCAAAACTGAAAGGTGCAGAAGACACAACAGGAGCAGGAGATACTCAACACCTTCCAGGCTTACACTTTTAAAATAACTGTTGTTGATTACAGCATATAAAAACAAATCTGTTGTTGGCTTTCCCAAAGCAGTTAATTATTATCAGCAATGTCAATAAATCATTCATGGCAATACTAGCAAGAAAATACAGTGCAGAACCAGAGGAACAAACCGATTCACAAAATTCCCTTCCATCAGTAAGTGGAGCTAATTGTTAGGAAATTACAGGTTTAACTTCTTGTGTAAATCAAAGGTCTCCCAGTGTAACTGTGTGGCCTGGAGAGGTTCCTGCAACCCAGTGAGGGTCTCTGCCCTCCCTGCAGAGGCAGGGAACTTCCTCTCTGATTTGCCTGTTTACCCGCACCCCTGTTTCTTCCCCGCATCAGTGAATATGGATGAAGGTCCACACTGATGCTGTCAAAACCAACCCTTCTCATTTTTTATTAAGGTGGATCTTCTGCACTGTTGGACATTAATAATTAATTTATTTCACCACTGTGTTTCTGACACTGTCCAGGAAGAAACACTTTGGGAGAAGTTTAATATAGCAGCTGACAATGATAGCTCTTAGTTGTTAACTCCTGTCTCAAGGCCTCAAATCACTTAACTCCTTTTCCTCCTCCAAAAAGCAGCAGTCTACAGCAATGGTGGATGTTGTCATAGTCCATGAAAGCACCTCATCACTGCTCAGTCTATGCTAACTTGTCAGTCTTTGAGAAATCAGTCCCAAGGATTAATTACATCCTCTTTTAAAAACAGTATTTCACTTAACCATTTTGCATGTTGTCTTTCAAGTCTTCTAGTATGAAAAAGCCTGAACATTAAGTTCTGATCTACCTTCTTTTTACTATTCTTTGGTTTCTATACTTACACCTTGTATTTCTCTCTGACATAGCTCAGTCTTTTAAAACTTTCTATACTTCTGTTAATTTCTTGTCAGCTTGAACATCCAGTTATTGCTATTTTTGATCTCTGATTGCCAGAAAAGGACACAAGTATTTCAGCACATTCACCCATTGATATCTCAACAGGAAAAGTAATCTGATTCTGATTTTTGCCTTCCACATTTTCTCAATAGGAAAATTCTTTACTAAAGCACTGAAATTTCAATTTTAATTTAAAGCTCATGCTTAGAAAATCCATTATTAAGGTTAGTTTTGTTAATTACGTTTGCTTATTCTGTTACTTTAATCCAAAATCACAAGGAACATAAACTGAAAAATAAATTTTACGCCTCACCCCAAAAATATGTACTTCCGATGTGTACTTCAGTCACAGTCACACTTTACCAAATACCTTTTGAATGACCTATATGCTTTCCTCTATGATTAACAATGCTGTCACTGAAGCAGGTTTAAAATAACATTTCTCAGTCTGTTTCAAAACAAAAGTTTACAAAACCTCCATACCAGCACAATTATTGCAGTACCTTTACCTATTTACAGACAAAATCTGTAGTTATTATTTCTTTATTAGCAAGCCTTCCTATTTATTCAGCAGTAGGATTCAGTGAGGAAAAACCAACAGGATTCAAACCCTAAATGAGAATTTGAATGTGACAAGGAAATGAGAAGCATATTTAACAGATGTCTGCTTTAGAAATCCTACATTAAAATATTCAGGAATCTTCTTAGTGAGAGCTTAAGGCCATAATGAATCAATCATGACAGTTTTAATTATCAGTTGTTATTTTCATTTATATCCTTATCAAACAAATATTCATTGGGGTTAAGTGCTCACAGGACTGAGTGTGAAAAGAATTCTCAAAAGAGCTCAAACCATTTCTCCTTCAGAAAGGGGTCATGATAAAATGTAATCTAATTTGGTAATATTGAATTATAAATAAAATCACACACAGGAGAAAATTTGGGACATTTTGAGATATAACAAGAATTTATGACATATATTTGAAGGAAATTTTCTATTACTGTAGTGGAATTTTTTCCATTCAGCTTTTTCATTATGAACTGTTTGTGACCCCATTTAAGGAAGATTTCACAAGAGATACTATCCTTGTCAGGATGAATCTGATTCAAGTGACAGTTGGTGTACACTGCAGTGACTTTAGTTTCTCTGTTGAAAGAAGCTAGCTTTGGAGATTTACAGCCAAAGATTGAATCTAGCAGTTCACCATAAACTCAATTTATCATCAGACATTACCTTATCAGATAGTTTCACATGGTAGAAAAAATACACAGAAGGTTTCATTAATTCTTCGGTGTATGTGGCTCGATTCTAACGATATATGGCTTCAACATGAACATTTCACTGTGGACTGACTTTATTACCTACAGTTCACATGAACATATGCCTATAAGTCTTACAGAAGACAGAAACAGCATCCTAAAGCAGTTTTACCAGTGAAGTTTCTTGCCTAACACAGCAACTTTATTTTCCTGTCCCATTAATTCAAAGGCAAGTTTGCATTATAATAAATAAGTCACAGAATCATAGAATACCAGGTTGGAAGGGACCTCAAGGTCCAACCTTTCTAGGCAAGAGCACAGTCTAGACAAGATGGCCCAGCACCCTGTCCAGCTGAGTCTTAAAAGTGTCCAGTGTGGCGGAGTCAACCACTCCCCAGGGGAGATTATTCCAGTGGTTGACTGTTCTCATTGTGAAAAATTTTCCTCCCATGTCCAATCGGAATCTTCTCAAGATTAACTTGTACCCATTACCCCTCATCTTTCCCTTGTAGCTCCTTGTGAAAAGGCAGTCTCCATCTGCTTTATATAGCCACCATTTAAATACTGGTACATGGTGATGAGATCCCCTCTAAGCCTCCTTTTCTCAAGGCTGAACAAACATAGTTCTCTCAGTCTGTCCTCATATGGCAGTCTTCCCAGTCCTTTCATCATCTTGGTGGCCTTTCTCTGGACCCCATCCAGCCTGTCCACATCTTTTTTGAATAGTGGGGACCAGAACTGTACACAGTATTCCAGGTGTGGCCTGAGAAGCACTGAGTAGAGTGGGATAATGACTTCTTTATCTCTGCTGGTGATGCCATTTTTGATGCAACCCTCTTGGCCACAGCTGCACACTGTTCACTCATATTGAGCCTCCTGTCCACCAGGACCACCCAGTCCCTTTCCACAGAGCTGCTCCTTAGCTGGGTAGATCCCAGGCCATGCTGCAGTCCTGGACTATGTTTTCCCAAGTGCAAGACCTTACACTTACCTGTGTTGAATTTCATAATGTTCTTGTTCTCCCACTCTTCCAGCCTAACCAGATCTTCCTGCAGGGTGCCTCTCCCTTCCGTAGTGTCTACTTCCCCACTCAATTTGGTGTCATCTTCAGAATTCATCAGGCTACTCTTGATCCCTTCATCCAGATCACTTATGAAGATATTGAATAAAATTGGGCCCAGTATTGATCCCTGGGTTACCCCACTTGTGATGGGCTGCCAGTCAGAAAAATAGCTATTTGCCACCACCCTTTGGGTGCGGCCTGTCAGCCAATTACCCACCCACCACACAGACCACTTGTCTAGGCCATAATGCATCAATTTCTCCAGGAGGAGGCCATAGGGAAGAGTATCAAAAGCCTTGGAGAAGTCCAGGTAGACAATGTCCACCGTTTGCCACATGTCAACCAGGCAGGTCACATTATTGTAGAAGGCCACATCATTTGTCAAGCATGATCTGCCTTTATTGAAGCCATTTTGGCTTGTCCAGTCACGTGCTTCATTTAACTTGTAATGGCCCCCAGAAGGATTCGTCCCACAACTTTTCGGGGGTCTGAAGACTAATGTGCCTATAATTTCCTGAATCCTCCCTTGAGCCCTTCTTGCAGATAGGGGTAATGGTCACCTTCATGCAGTCCTCTGGGGCATCCCCCAATCTCCATGACTTCTCAAAGATGACAAAGTGACAAAGTATTACGTATGATTCAACAATTTTTACAGAAGCTTACTGAATTAGCTATACTACTAATCAGTCACAGAACTGGAAATCTCTGCATATTTGAACAGTCTCTGCCCAAGCATGGCCCATCTTGTTAACAGATCCCTTATGTTTGGATAAACTCGTAAGTAAAACTCCAGATCAGGCTTTGAAGCTCTCTTAGTATTCTAAGTCTCCGTGATTCGTTTCAGTTTCACACATTGCTCCTAATAAATTAGCCAAGCTGCTTCCATTGTACACAGCAAATAAAAAACTTACAGAAACAGCAAAGGTCTGTGGATCTGGGATGCCATCTGACAGTACTGTAAGGTACCTTCACCTGTCAAGTCCCAACAAGTCCACACACAGACTTGAGAACACACAACAGGTCTTAAAAGGTAATTTATTTAGATATTTATTTATTTATTCTATAAAAAATGAGTAAAATTTTCTAGAATATTTACAGACAGATTTGTTAAAATAGGTATGAAATTTGCTTTTCTTAATGTTATGTGTTTCCCTGTTAATTATAGAGGGCGGTTTTGTGTATGCATAGCTAGTAAATGCTGGAGATTCTTGGAAGTTTATCATGTTATTGTATATATTTAGACTTTTACTGTTGCCGGTTCCCAATGAAAACTTAGTGGCAGGAATTAAGTATCCAAGAATCTTTCTTGAGCACCAGTAACACCTCCTGTGTGTTCTGAAGCAAGAATCCACACTAGGTGTTTTTTTGTTTGGTTGGCTTTGTCTTGTTTTGATCTTCTCTAAGAGAGCTATAGCAGCTGAAAGACAGAAACAAAAAGGGTATTTTCCTCAAAATCGAAGAAAGGATATTGTCCTCAAAACTGAAGAAAAGCATTTCTTAGTCTATGTCTATTGAAAGATTAAAGAACAAGCACACCCAGAAACCTGTCCAAAGCTTATGATACAAACTGATACACATTAAAACTCAAATAAATGATTTAAAAGAAATAAACAAAAAACTAAGATATTTTTTTTAAATTTTTATTTCAATGTCTTAATCTCCAGGACTGAACAAAAAAAATTGAATTTCAGAATTTGATTATTCATGCACAGGATTCTAATTTAATTTAAAAATTTCCAAACTTTAAAAAACTTTCAGGTTTTTCTTCTGTAGAGATGCATCAAACCCAAAATATTACAGTAATTTCATTAATCAGTAACTCTGTGAGAAAATATATTCCGTTAGAAAAATTCTGATTGGTATTACCTACTAAAAGAAATTTAAGTCAAGTAGGAGCTAGGTATAATAAAACCAACATTTCAGAAATTATGTACAAGGCAAGAGTGAGATGATGCTATTTTCTGGAATACAAACAAACAAAAAAAAAACCTACTATAAAATCAGAAAGGCTGGTAAATTGCTGATAAGTAAAATGGCCCCCCATTTTTAAAGAAACCTCAAGTAATTAGTCATTAAGATGTCACTGATCTTCCATGGAATTTTGGTGCTTCTGTAAAAATCCATGCCAACCCTCTGGCCATTAAGCATCTATTTCAGCCCATCTTCTTCAATATAAAATATGTTTGATTACCCTCACATTTTCTGTAAATCTCTTCTGCCTAAGTGCTAAAAAACATTGCAAATCTCATGTTTGTCTGCTAGGAAGAGTATGACTGAAGACCATTGCTCTAGTTATCAACTTTTACTGAACTAGGTGAGAGCACTATTTTCCTAAATTTTAAAAGGATTTCAACAGTAAAGCCTACTATGCAAGCCTATTCACTTAAGTGGAAAGAACATACTTGTTGAGTTTTTTCCTCCAGGTACTATATAAAATTTTCTCTAATGACCAAAATGGCAATATTGCAGCAAAGCACTCTGTTTCCAAAACACATATGTATCCTCTGTTAAACTGAGACCATAGGGCTTTTCATAGGTCATAATAATCGGTGAACAACAAATTCACAGATACTACAGACCAACAAAAGCTATTATGTGAACTCATCATTTCACTCAGCAGTGAAAATAGATTTGACATATATTTTTCATGTTAAGTGCGCCTATTATATCTGTGTTAGTACACCCAGAATTAGGGCCCTTTAACTATGTAAATTTTTTCACAAAACAAATAAATGAGGTGGCTGTGCCAAAGGGATTTTAAAAGGAAGAAGAGTGAAATAAATATGATAATTAAAATAAAAGCTGATACTTAAAAGCAAATATGTTTTTGCAAAATATGTTGTGTCTGAATCACACCAGAGATGTTTATCAATTTTCTCTAAGAATGAAAGCATGAAAATGAAAGGGCATTTTTCAGGAGACTTTAATCTTGAGAAAAATTTGAATCAAGGGTATTTTCTCTTTCCCCTCATTCCTGCAAGCTTCTTACAACCAGAAGACAACTATCTACCACTGTACTGGTTTTTCACTGTTCAGGTTAAGTGCAATATGCAGGAGCTATCTCTATATGTATATTACAGCATACTTATTTCAAGAAATCCCATTCTATCAGTTGCTGAAACACAAATCATTATAGTAGGTTATTATATGTCTTATGAGATTAGTTGGTTAATAGCAGAAGCACAATGATAATTAAAAAGAAGAATCTGATTTATATATCTATCAATTATTTGCTACCATCTCTCCATTGCTTATGACTCCCTAAATAACACCTTTTTGAACCTTCATATAATATTCCTGCTCTAGAACTACTAATACAAATATTCAAATGTATAATTATACAGCACTGAGACTGTAAAACTATACATAAGAGCATAAGTAAGATATTGAGAGTAGTTATAGGAATCAGGGCACAAGAAAGGAGCTCTCCATTTCACATCCTTTATGTTGCTTTTAGGACACAAGTCATAGCAAAGCAGGGCAAATATTAGCTTTCCCAAATTGGCAATTAAATGATATTGGTAGACGGTCTTACGACTGAAGAATTACACTGGGATTCATGGATCATGAGTTTAATTCTTGTTTATATCCCATTTTACCTTGATAGGAAAATTAAACCTATCTGTAAAAAAACTTCTCCTATGGATGCTATTTGGCATATTTAGGTTGTTACTTCTTCAGGCACTGACAGTTACTGAATTGGAACCCATCTTTCCTCTCACATAAAATAATAATGAAAACAGTAATTTTGTTGTAGTTTGTATGTTTATAAGCTCAAAATAAGAATGGTTGGTTACAACACCCTAATATTTGCTACTCCTTTCTCTCATATACTGCAGTACACACTGGCCAAAATAGCAGTATTAAAGAACAATGCAAATCTAAGTATAAACAAATGCCCTCATTAAATATCAGCCATATAATAAATAAATCAAGCATTCTCAGACTCCTTATATATACACTATAAAAAAGCATGGGCATTCTTTGCACAACATTGCCAATACAAAGAGGAAATATATCAGTCACGTGAGAATTAGAGATAGATACTGTTCAGAATAAGCTTGGTATCTTTACACAGTACACTTCTTTTCTGTTGGCTCCATGAAAGCCCTGAGCTCCAGTTATTGTTACCTTCAGAGAATACTGTCAGACTTCAAGATCTTTCAAAGAAATTTCCCTTCCTTCCTTACATGAACAAGGGTTGTCTGACTTTTTTTCTTTTTTTTTTTTTTGCTTTCAGCCCTCTCTAGGCTGCAAATTGCTCACCTCTAGGTTACATTCATATCCCTCCATCATCAAGTGAAAAAAGAGAAGCATGAAGCTTTTTTCTAATTCTTGTCTCTTGAGCTAAGGAAAGGCAGTATCACCTTCCTCCATATGGGTGAGAGAAAAAAGGGGCAAAGTTACACTTTTAGTCATGGCTTTTAAAGGGTAGCAGGGGACACCAGAGAGGAAAATCAGCTTATCCATCCCTGCTTCTCTTGGAGCACCAAAAGAATATCCCTTATGGTTCCCTTCTCTTTCAACAATGAGGCAAAGTGAAAGGGAGGAGCTTTACATGTTTCTCAGGTACCTTCTCGCTTTATATTCTGTGAATTGGAAATGTTGTACAAGCTTCTGTAGTTACAGGTGACTACCAGAATGATTTACAAAGTGCAACTGATAGTAGAACAACTAATTCCTCTTTGCACATGTACAGGTTCTTCTGGGGTCCTATTTGGTTTTGTGCTCCTTAACTCTCACCTCACTGGGGTTTTTTTATGAAATTTATGATGTGGGGACATTTACTAGGCTTTAGTTAATCTAAATCTCAAAAAGGTTTAACTTTCTGTCAGTGTTGCAGAGTAATACAACACACAGTGCTTTCAGATTTCAGGATCTAGTTAATCCACCCATAATGTCACTTCCTTTGGTGGGAACATTATCTTTTTAAGAGTAGTCAGCTGTTTTAAAATCACATCATCAATGAAGAAGTGTTCCCAGGAAAATTTGATTGGTTTAATAGGATTTGTTCTCAGTAGATGAAGACAACTTTTGCAACCACAAAGCCCTACATAGATCACTGATGATTTCAGAGGGTAAGCATGTAGGGATGCCATCAGCAATAGAGGAAACACTTTTCTTAGACTAGTATATCTAATTTCAAGCATTGACAAGACTATTTTCTTCCCAAGCCAGATGAGTGCATGAGAAGTAAAGGACAGAACATATACAAGCCTGTAATACTATCTGTCTAAGGTCTGCAGCTACTGTATTTTTCTTTCACAAGAAGCCCATAAATTTCCAAAGCTGTCTACAGTAATAGCTGCCTTATACTTTAAAGATGCAATGGATGTCTCAAACTTTGGATGACAGACCATTTACAAAAATTGTTCTTAGTGATATTATACAACTACTCTGGGAACTTAGAGGCATTTGTCTGGAAAAGCCAATCCATTTCTGATGCTTTTTGACACTCTAATATGTACAAGTTTAAAAAAAAAAAAAAAAAAAAAAAGAGGAAAATAAATAAAGAAATCAGGTGAAAAGTAAGGGTTTCAAGGTTCCATTTAAGCAAGGAAACCAGGGCCATATACTCCCAGATAAAGTTTTTCAACTTCACAGGAGGGCTAGAATGTTAAAATTGCTTGTGTAGCCAACAAAAGAATATCATCCAGTTTGAACAGTTACATTTGCTCAGAATAATGTTCTAATGAAAATACAAGCTTCTTGGGAACTCACAAAAGTTGGAAGTTCTCAGTTTACTTCTCAGTTTGACGCTTGCGCAGTACTAGGCAGGAAAGTGTACACTTCCTAATATCATTTGCCATGCTATTGAATTAAATGAACACCTCTGAAACCAGTTTATGAATTAATACACTCACATGTAAAGAAAGTTCAAGTAGGTTTCACTTCTTTATATGATCTTCATTCTCATAATGGGACCTTTGAAAAAGGATCAACTATTTTATTTCATCTGCAGTGAATGGAATTTAGTGTTGCCTTTCCCAAGACAAATAATCAAATTTTTTTGCCTTTTAAAATGCACAGCTATTTCATAATTCTGTCCCTTTTAATTTCATGTTTTTCATAAAAAAAACAATGGTAAGCACATATTTGGATTTCTGGAAAGGAAAAAGAAAATAATTTTTAAAGTATGAATTCTCAGGATTGATAGCATTTTCTCTGTGGAAACAAAATAGGCACTTCAAATTAATGATGGAAACTTTCCCAGTTCTATGAACCAGTGACAACACAATAATTCAGTCAAATAGCCACTGTGGTAGTTGCAATGGGATGTATGATATTCACAGTCTGAAATAGCTTCTAACATATATTAGCCTGTCATTCTGATTTTCCTACTGACAATGAAAAATGAGAGTTAACTTAACATTTCTTCCCCAAGTGAAAATATTTGTATTCCCAGAAGAAATAAGTTTTTTTAAAAAATGAAAATTGTGAAGAAGGAAAATTTCACGTGAGGATGACTGTTACATTGTCAACACTATACTGGAAGACATTTTTATCTATGACTGTACTGGTTTTGGCTGGGATAGAGTTAAATTTCTCCATAGTAGCTTGTATGGGGCTATGTTTTAGATTTGTGATGAAAATAGTTTTGATAACAGAGGGATGTTTTTGTTATCGTTAAGTGGTGCTTACACAGCATCAACACCTTTTCTGCATCTCAGACTGCCCTGCCAGTGAGTAGGTTGGAGATGCACAAAAAGCTGGGAGGGGACACAGCTGGGGCAGCTGACCCCAACTGACCAAAGGGATACCCCATACCATACGACATCATGCTCAGCAATAAAACTGAGGAGGAGGTTGGCGGGGTTTATCAATGAAAGTGGTTAAAAAAGCAAATCAGTTAAAACATTCCTATCTTTGTTCCAAGGGTATCTTTGAAAACAAATGTCATAGCTATGGATAAAATTGTTGCAGTTTTGCCAAACTATTCAGCAAGAGATTTATGATCTATTGAGAGTCTTGCAGAATTGAAAGTACAACATGCAGGCAAGCCTGAAAAACTCCTGCAGAGGTTTTAAATGTATGCTTTTGATTCTTTTTATATATGTTACACCTTTTATTAACTGTACCTTCAAGATAAAATTGCCAAAGAAGCATTTGGTTTAGCTTCAAGAGAGCCTTAGCATTTTTGTGTTACTTTGAAGAAATAGCTTGCAACCAGGATAGCATGAAAAGTATTTTTTATTGTTGAAAAAAAATCCTTATATGTTCTATAATGAAATTATAGAATAAGTAGGAGATGACACGTAATGGTTTCAATTGTTAATGTCATATGGATGCTCAAGAGAATAGAAATTTCAATAAATTATTGTGAGACATATAATACTAATTTACTTCTTAAATAAGTAAGTTCAGCTCCAATACAACCTATTAACAGGAATGAGCTCCTTTTATGACTAAAAATGTTCATATGAAAGATTCTCAATTTAATAGCTGCTTAAAATAATTTCCATTAAGACTGTAACCAAAACCTACACTAAATGTTTAATTAACTACAGAAGCAGTCAATTAAAAATATGAAATTAAAGTTACCCTCTCCCATAACTGTGATCCTGTTTTTATAAGCTACATGATGTAGTTAATGATTTTAATCTGCTCTTGCTCTAGCCATGACATTTATAAAGTATACTTGAGATCACATGTAATGCATATTAATTAGTAGTATTCACAGTTATTGTTTGATAACTTAGTTATCCAATTTAATTTAAAAATATAACTTTTATATCTTTATGGACTTATTTTCCATGGTTTATCATTTATTCTGCAGAAAAAAGTTTTGCTAAGCAGGAACATAATTTATTTGTAATTCTGTTTGTTCCATTTTATTCTCTGATCTCAGGAACCCCAATGACCAACAACCCTGAATTTCTTGCCAGGATGTTTTGTTATAGCAAAAAAACCCAAACAACCCAACCCTTTCTGGAAAGTGTCTTTTTAGAAAAGAAGGTTTTTGTTTAAATAACTGAACTAAAAAAAAAAAATTCATATATGGGTCTGTCTCTTAGCCAGAAGCAAAATAACAAAAGAAATAGTTTAGTCGTAATCATTTATTGTTAGATGGCAAAGAAATCTAGAAAAATTGAGATATTTTAAAATTAAATCATAGCATTGTAACAGTATGTCTAATCAAAGTCTGTGAAAAGGACCGTTGTTCGGAGGCTTATTATTGGAAAAGGACTGGGAGTACATATCACTTGTGTTCAGCAGTACGGTCTAACTCTATCAAATACTGGACTTAAAATTTTTTTAAGTCCTTAAATGTTTTAATAATTTTTTAGTACTTTAAACCCTTAAGGTCAAGTAGTACTCTTGATCTTTAATTCAATAATCCTTAATGGACTAGCTCTGTCTCTCAGTTTCTTTCATATGCCCAACTTCAGTAAGGGTGGCAAAAATCCCAGAAGTCAACCTTTCACCAACCAAGAATTAACAGCAGGGAACCAGAGAGCCTCAGCAGCTCACTTCACTTCCCCATAAAGCATAGCCTAGGACTAGTCCATGAAGTTTTTAGTTAAAAAAGGATTCTTCTGTATTTTCCCAAATGCCAAGCATTTGCTGAAATTAAGATTTTTTTGGATGGATCACTTCTGATATTAGTCAGAGGTCAAAGGAAACATAACAAATACAAATGTAAATAATGTAAACATAAACAGATCCTAGCTGCTGGATTGATGAAGACACTGTAAATGCAAAACATAAATCACAGGCATTCGCTGAAGAAAGTTCTGAATAGTGACTCATTAATGGTCTACAGCTATGGTTTTCTGGGAATATGATAATATAATCTGTTCTCTTTTCTTGCACACAATAACAACAAATGACCCAAGTATATGATTTTATTTTCCTTATTTATTTTTAATACATAACCCCTAAATAATGGAACACAGGGAATTCTATCTCGCTTACAAAACCTTCAATAGCATGGTTGAATGACAGATTTTTTTAAGTGAAAACCAAGCTATTTTTGATTTAAACTGGATTTAGGTTCACCACCAGTGAATTAAGTTCTTGTATCCTGTTATAAGAGTCCTGAACAATTCTGTCTTTCTTCAGGGAGTTTAAAAAGCATTGGTTTTCGCAGGAGACACAGAGGGGCTCCTCACATAATGTTAAGAAAATAACAGTGGCTCACAGTGCAGTATCAGTGCTTTCATGTAGTTGTAGTTTTTGTATGTATAGTCTGTGTGCAAATTGTAATAATGCTTAGTGTTGATGCTATTCCTATGGCTATGAATCAAATATAAACTTAAAGCAGTGCAAAAGTTTTATATGAAATATAAAATTGTGAGCACATGTACTACATGTGCTTTAATATATATTTGAATAATTAAGTCAGTTTTCCATTAGTTTAATTGAACTTTTACACCTTCCTGATTAGAAAGCTAGTTTAATGACTTTTTCCACACTTTGAGCTGTGAACTGTGTTTATATTAAGATTCTCTAATGAAAAATAAAACATAAATCTGAAGAATGACTTTCAGGCAGGATAAAGGAAGAGTTGCCAGGTTTAAACTGTAAAAACAAAACAAAACAAAAAGCCACACAACAAACAATTGTAGCTTTGCATAAGTCATACTTAGCATAAGAGTAATGTAATTATTATTAAACTGTGCAATTCCATGATGAAAAAATATCAAAGAAATATTGTGTAAGTCAGTCTACAAGCAGTTATATTTAAAATAATAAATGAAGTATGTTCTCTCTTGTGTATAGGTTAATAACACTGTTAGTATAAAATGATGCAGGCCATTGAAGTGATTTCCTGATGTCTGTGAAGAAGATGAATTTTTAATTGTGATCAGAAATCCAATTTACCACTGGGTATAAAATGAACACCTTTGGAGAGCAGTTACTGTAATGAAACAGCACGTCAGATATCCCTCTAGAAAACAACGTTTTGATGACATAAATGACAGCTACAAATGTATTCCCAACAGGCTGAAAAAAAAAAAAAAAAGACACAGGTACACTTTCACTAAAAGTGGCAGTTTGAACACCCTGTTGAAGTTATAAGTGATAAAATGAGGTAAAGACAAGATAGCTTCTGCAAAGGAAATACCTGCCTCACAAATTTAATAGACTTCTCTGAAAGACTCAATAAACATGTAAATAAGAGAGAGATCCAGTCAATACAGCCTATTTGGATTTCTGAGAATTATTCAACAAGGTCTTTAACTAACAAGTCTTGGAGAAAGTAAGATGTCACATAAAAAGATGGAAGGCCTTTACATAAATAACCAAGCAGTTAAGGAACAGGAGACATAACACAAGAAAAAGTGATAATTTTTAACTCTTGCCAGTTAAGTGACTGTCTGATAAAAAAAAAGCCAAGAAATGAAATTTAACATACTTAAATATAAAATGACAAATGTGGGGAAGACAAAAATACATTTGTACATACAATGAATTAACTACTAACACCCAGACATTTTCCATGAAAATATCAGTTCACTGCACAGTAGACATCAAGAATGCAGACTGAATGGTAAGAATTATAGGAAGACTGAACACAATATGCAACATGCAGATGTTATGATATACACCCTTCTGAACTAATGTTCAATTTCCATTGCATCCCTTTCAAAGAGAGCATGATTGGCCTCAGAAAGGTGCAGAGAAACAGTGGCAAAGATACCTAATGAAGTGAATTGGCTTCTGTACAAGAAACAAATAAGTAGAACAGGATTTGAAAATTAAGACCACCTAGCAGGGAGGGATATTCTGAAGATTAGAAGTTACGTGTAACATGGAAAATTAAGAGGGAAAATGTTCTCTGTCTAGAAAAAAAAAGGCTTTATATGAAGTGACCCATTAGGTGAGGAAACTGAGCTGCAGATAGTGAAAAGGTCAGTGGGTATTCTTAAGACATTCCAGTAAAAATCCAGGGATTTTTCTTATGGTCTTTCTCAGATAACAATACTGGATACTGCCTTCACTGATTTTATTGGAAGTCAGCTGCAAGCGTGATCATACCAAAACCTCACAGCCTTCAGTGGAAAGGGAGTAGGATGCTAAGAGGAAACAAAACAAGATAAATTAAATTATTATGGCAACTACTAAGGAAATGAAGGAAGAAAGTGTAAGAGGGTGAAGAAACAAGAGCCTGGATCTGAGGGCTTTTATTTTGTTGACCAGGTCCAGGAAACAAGTATCTTTCAGGATATTTTTATTTTCCAAGAACAAAACAACAAAATCACCTTTCTTTAGGTTTTGTTAGTGAACCAATCAATCTTATCTGCAACATTCTTCAGAACTTGAGTTCATGTCTTTTTCATGTATTTATTATAACTGAGGGCTGAATGGCTACTTCAGGGACAGAACTACCCTATCAAGCATTATGCACTGTCTTCCAAGATGAACAGCGGGACCTTGGTTGAAAAAAAAATAATGGTTAAAAAAACAATAGGAAAGCTGGAAACTTCAAACTCTTAAAGTTGTTTTTAAAATAGCAGAACTCCCAGTAATGTTACAAAAGTTATTTCATTTTCAAAACAAGAAGAAGAAAAAAAATCTCATTATGTAACTGATCATATTTTTCAGAGAACACTCCAGAAACAATGTTCTTCTTACCCATTACAACAGTCTTTCCCAACTGAGGAAAAGCAATTAGTTAATTTGGTAATTGATATTTTTCTTCATTTCTTCCATGACACTTTTATTTTTCTTCTTCCTTTTTGTTTAGTGTTTTTAATATTTAGAAGAATGAACAAATGTACTACATATTCATATTATCTGAGTGCATATATACAGGACACTTCTCAAATAAACAGTTGGGTAGCTACACCCCTTCTACATGGCCAGTGAAGTAGCTCTGTGTTAGTGCTCTTACCTTTCTCAGACAAACCTCTCATCAGCTCTGTTACATTCTAGCAAATGCCTTTGGATTCAACGGTTCTGCATTTTATGATGAAAAACACCTACCTCACTAGAAAAATGTCCAGGTTCTACTTGCTAAGAACACAAATACAACTGCAATGACCATCTACTGTGCAATCAAAGAAAAAAACTAATAATTCTGTCTTCAGAATAGAGTTTAACAAGCATGCAGAAAATACAGCAGGGGGTGCATTATTTGAATAACAAATGAAAAACATATCAAACAACTGCTCATTAAGCAAGTACTGCCAATTCCATGAATCAAATGAGGCAGGATTTTACAGAAAAAACACAGCATATAATTAGACAATCAAATGACGACATAGTGCAAACAAACAAGAATATCAAATTAAAATATTGCAGGAGTGCCTTGTTTTGTTTGTTTTGTTTGTGGTTTGTTTGGGTTTTTTTTCTGAATTGCCTGCTTAATCTTTCAATCCTAAAACTTGGTTGTTCTTTTTAGCACACTACAATCTTTGCACCATTTTCTATTAACCAGCATTTACAAATTAGCTCAATTACACTAGGAAAAATACAGGGGGAAACACATTCACCATAAGTAGCTTCTGTAACCAAGAATGTCATGCATTAATGGGAACATCAACCCATTGAATCAGCAGGTGAGACTGAACAGTTATGTACTGCCATGCTGCATGTTGTAGATCATCTGAGAGACCTATACTGGTCTCAGAGCTATGACATAGACCTATGGGAGACTATGTCTTTTGGATGTGGAAGCACATTCTTAGGTGCTTTACAACAACCTATTTACTTATGTTTAAACAATAAAAGCCAATGCTGTCTGTACAAAGCTAAATCCATGTATCCATCTTCCTGTTTAAATTAACAATCAGAAATGCAGTGTGTTGGTCAGTATACACCATAAGCACCTGCTATTAAGTCTGTTGGTATGCTGTCTTTCTTTATTGCAAAGTCTCGATCATTAGTCCCTCCTTCGTACTTCTTCTGTGTACTTCTTCACGTTGCAGTTTGGCTTCTCAAAGGTGCCATATGTAGCAAGCACTGTTCCGGAAAGGGACAACACTTACTGTTTGTTGAATAGCATAACATTCTCATAAAACCTGATAAAATCAC
Organism: Egretta garzetta; assembly: GCF_000687185.1. Lineage (NCBI taxonomy): Eukaryota > Metazoa > Chordata > Aves > Pelecaniformes > Ardeidae > Egretta > Egretta garzetta. The sequence goes on from NW_009258371.1 coordinate 745,966, forward strand.
CACAGGCAAAGAAAAGCAAACCAGCTGTCAAGGGGAAATAAACTGCATTTATTTTTGATTTTGAAAACTTAATTTTCAGCTAAAGATCTTCCCTACAGTTCATTTTCTACAAAGCATATGAACAGTGAACTGGAAATGCCCTTTCTGGTTACTTGCTTCTCTTGGATTAAGAACTAACAGCTCAACTCCTGTGAGTAGAACCAAGCGCTTAAAAGGAGGACTGGAAGCATATCCATCTGGTTTTATATTTGGACCTACTAATAACTTTAAATTTCTAAGCAAAATTAAATAGTCTATAAACTGCTGTCTCAAGGGAGAAAAAAACCAAAACAAAACCACGAGAACAATAATACTTCTAAAATTTACTTTGAGACCTATGAATCAAACTTGTCATTAATATCAGTGCAAAATTTTATTAATATTCAAGACAATCTATTTATATACTTCTCTGAATAACAGCTATTTTGGTATTCACTGGAGACATTGCCATTATAGATATACAGTCTACTCCAAACTCAGTATAAACTGAGTCTATAAAGGTGGGACAATTTTTCCATGAAAAGCCACAATTCTGGGTTCATACTCTTTCATGAAACTTGCCTCACATCTGTGTCATGAAAGCATTATGAAACTTTTATAATGTAATCTCCTGGAGAAGAAGACAGCCTCCTCAGAAAATATCCAGATGAACTTCACTATGTAGCCTTAAGAAATTTCCCAAACTAACATTTAAGTTTTTTAGTGTTTAGTGCCACAGCCCCTTAGACAAGGTCTCTCACATTATTAGTTCAGTGCCTGTACTCTGTAAATCAGCACAGCAGGCAGTCTTCATCCACTGTAACAATATAATCCCTTTCCTCTGGTGTCTGCAGAATATCTTCTGCAATATTTGGGTTTGGTTTAATTGCTATAGCATGCACTGCTCTCCACTCTCTCCTTTACATATCTATTCTCAATCCCTCAGGAATGCTGAATACTTCTAGTTTGAGACTGAGCTGACAAGTTTTCCATAATCCTCTGAAAACCAGCTGTGCTTCCAAACAGACAGAGGAAGTGCATGAAGACAGATAGCAGAGAGGCTTTGAACCTAAGGCAGTGCTCAGGACAGAAACTGGACTCCTTCCCTATAACTGAGTTACTGCAGCTTCCCAGGCTGAGCCAAACACACTGCCAACTATTTCTCTGAAAGACTGCTAAACTCAGTGTCACTAAGTATATCCAGATTATGTAGCTTTCTGGTGGTTTCTAAATGTGGATGTGTTCAAATATTGGATTACAACCTAGGTGATCAGAAAGCTGTAATACCACAAAGAACTCTTTTGGTGAAGCAAATGTAAGTTAATTTGATCTTCTGGTTCGATTCTACAGTGTTTTACCAACTCTATATGATTTCAAGGTTAAAAATTTGCACATTTCCAGTGAATAATTTAATTTTTAATCCAGGACAGGGTCATTAAGGGTACTCAAAGTAGGAACTTGCAGGGGCCAGCATTATCCTTACCTGACGTTACACACAGTTGAATATTATGGAGTATTAGTTTTTCTTGATTGTTAATTAACTTGAAATCTTAAGTTTATACAATGACCCCTCCTTCCTGAGAAGGCTTTCAAAGTCAGGCCATTTTCTTAGGTTGATGTCTGTCATGAGCATGATACAGTTAGTCTGAAACAGCAAAATTATCATTTTGGTTCTCAAGCAGACAAATTGCAGTAATCTCTTTCTCCCTGCAGCTCCTCTGCAGGGAGTTCGTTGTATCATGGGACTCCTCATTGACTCTACAGGTAACCTAAAGCAGAAGTGGATATTGAATGGCTATAGGAAGGATTTTAGTTTTAGAAATGTAAGTGCCACAGATGTAACTGAACTATGTTTTTTTAATGCATAGTATCCCTCCATAAAGTTTGACAGGACAGTTACTTAGACAACTGTTTGAATTACCCCATTTTCAAATACTACCACATTGTTCATAATGTGTGTTACAGCATAACATAGTCTTCTGTTATGCACAGAATACTGCACAGAATCCAACAGAAATGACTGGCTCCACTGTTTATCACTTTAACACAAAACAGTGAAAAACGTGTACTTTGTTAGGATTAGAGGTCATAGAAATTACATGCTATTGAGTTAATGAATTTCTGAATTTTTCTATCCACCCTACATGTGAGTATATTATATAAAGGGGAAATAAAATTTGCTCAGGTGCACATGACTAGCTCATTTAGCCTTTCTCAACTGTCTTTACCCACCTTCCCTTTCAGCTTGCACCACTTTTCTAGCTGCAGACAGTTTAGAACACAGACACTTCACGGTCACATGATTTTAAGTTTCCCTATGATGACTGTAGGTTTTAGACACCAAGCCCACTTAGGCATACTCTATTTTAGTCTGAACATTTCGTAGCTCGGCATAAATTTGTATACCAGATGCCGCCTTATAATTAACACATTGGGATTTGGGAGCTGTAGATTTTTCTAGTTACAAACTTTCCATCAAACCGACATCTGTGATTTATGCTTCCAACTTGCTTTCAATACATTTACATAATCTGTTCAATATAAGAAGAGATCATAAACTCTCCCTACATATTTAGAAATAGATCCACAGAGAGAGTTAAAACAAAATCAAGTAATGGTTTAAGCTTCTCTTTTACAGGGATAGTTATTTTAAAATACCTATTATCAAACCTTCACAGAACAAAAATAAATTTTAGAATCACAGAATTGTTTAGGTTGGAAAAGACCCTTATGATCATCAAGTCCAACTGGAAATGTAACACTGCCAAGTCCACCACTAAACCATGCCTCTAAGTGCCACATCTATGTCTTTCAAATACCTCCAGGAATGGGGACTCAACCATTTCCCTGGGCAGCCTGTTCCAATGTTTGATAACCCTTTTGGTGAAGCAATTTTTCCTAATATCCAATCTAAACCTCCCCTGGCATAACCTGAGGCCATTTCCTCTCATTCTGTCACTTGCTACTTGAGAGAGGAGACCAACACCCACCTCACTACAACCTACTTTCAGGAAATTGCAGAGAGCAATAAGGTCTCCCCTCAGCCTCCTTTTGTCCAGGCTAAACAGTTCTCTCAGCTGTTCCTCATAAGACTTAGGCTCCAGACCCTTCACCAGCTTCGCTTCCCTTCTCAGAATATGCTCCAGAACCTGAACGTCTTTCTTGAACTGAAGGGCTCAATACTGAACAAAGTATTCAAGGTCTGACCTCACCAGTGCTGAGGACAAGGGTCACGATCACTTCCCTGTTGGCCTTTTGGCCACCTGGTCACACTGCTGGCTCATGTTTAGCATGCTGTCAACCAGCACCCCGAGGTCCTTTTCCTCCAGGCAGCTTTCCAGCCATGGGGTTATTGTGACCCAAGTGCAGAACCCAGCACTTGGCCTTGTTGAACCTCATACAATTGGCCTCGGCCCATTGATCCAGCCTGTCCAGATCCCTCTGTAGAGCCTTCCTACCCTCCAACACATTAACAATCCTGCCCAATTTGGTGTCATCTGCAAACTTACTGAAGGGGCACTCGATCCCTTCATCCAGATCATTGATAAAGATATTGAACAGAACTGGGCCCAGTACTGAGCCTTGGGGAATTTTTTGTTTCCTCCCAAGGGAGAAGGAGAAAAAATCTCTTACTATTCACTTGAGAAATATGGCACATGACAAAGGAGATTCAGAAACTGAGATTTATAATCTGTATCTGACACTTGAACATTGCTTGTTATTTTGGATTTCCCTATTTTGGTTAGGAGCATTTCAGGAAGTAGGCAACATTTAAAGAAGACTGGTAACGCAGAGCACCCCTGTATGTGGATCTTCAAGAATGAACTTCATACTGACCTCAGTGCTGTGGTTCTTTCCTCTAGTCCACACAACTGCCATTGACATACGGGCAGTTTCAGTGTCTTCTCTCTGGAGGACACAGATAGCTCTTCCCCAAAACACCTGCCAGGGCCATCCAGTAAATCAAACTGATCATATGAAGGGAAAAGGTTTTTTGCTGCTCTGAAGGATCTCATGAATTAGAGAAGAGCAGGAATTGTTCAGGAAAGTAAGATACACTGATGCAACCCTTGTTTCCTTTCCCTTCTTTCTCTCCTGGTAAACTCAGGAACAGCAGCAGACTTGCTGGGACTCCTTCCAAAACAAAATTATTTCTTCCTATGCTCCCAAATCACTGCTAATTAATGAGCACTCCACTTTGTGCCCGGGATTCAACTGATTAAGTCTAAACAACCAGACAAATCTAAACATTTGTCCAAGTACTTTAAAGTATATATTATGATATTACGGTTCATTCTATCCATTGAACATTTCCATTACAGGCTGAACCCCCACTGACTACTAAGGAGGTACCTTAACCCTGTAATATCTTAGAAATTTTCTCTAGATGTCTTAGGAAAGAATCAAGTATTAGGAGAATATTACTGTATTAAAGGGTATTTCAGATCATTAAAAATTAAAATTGTTGAAGGCAATAAGGCAAAACTTGAAATATTATGATAGGAAGTGCACATACATGGCTATCAAGTATTATTGGAAAATAATACTTTCACAACCATAAGCAGGTTGCCTTTAATTAAGACAAAATAATTAGTTTTTTAAAATACACAGAAAAAAAGGAGAAAAAAATAATATTGAGGATGCTTTTATGTTCTGCTCCAAGCCAAATAATTCAATAAAAAAGACAGAAATAAATTTAATCAGTTACGTGAGAAAAGAAATATGAAGGAACAATGTTGGTTTTCATTCTGAATACCACTGTAAAATCACCCTCCAATATTTCTTTTCAAAATATATTTTGATTAAGGTTTCCCAGATGCCTGACAGAATATTTTACTCTGAGCATTATTTATCCACCTAAAACCCCCCATAACTACAAGTTATTTTAATTTTTCTGGGGAAACTGCACAGCAGATTATTAAAAAAAGAAAAAGAAAACCCAGAATAACTCTTTTTCTAATGTCTTTGTGTATTAATTTTGTATCTAGCAGTTTCATCAGGAAAATAAATCATGAAGTGTGTATATATATATATACATGCAATGTAAAGTATACATTAAAAAAATGTATATGTGTTTGTCCCACATGTGCCTAGTTTTCTGACTAAACATGGAAAGCAGAAAGATATGTTTCTCTTTTTGTAACACCAGAGGTCAATATTTATTTACATTTGTAATAGCAGATTACTATCCTAATGTAATGACAGGTCAACTACGGAACAGATTTGTATTTCTGGATAACCTTAATTCACAGGGAGTATTCTGACTAATACCATAACAGAAAAGAACATTAATGTGAAGACAAGTCATTTCTAATAGGAAAATTAGAGACCACTTGCTCCAGCTAAAATCTAATACTTTTAAGAAAGACTAATTACACAGATACTAATATACATCTTTATTCATTAAAAGTGAAACACAGTCTCCCAATACAATCTCCTTACAAAAATCTTGTGGCAGATCAGGACCTTACTGCTCATAACGACCACCATGAATAGAGTCAATAAGGAAATCAGTTACAGAGTCACGGCATGGTGTTCACTTGAAGAACTGAAACTCAGAAGACATACAAAGGGAGAGAGAGGCAGGGCTCTTTGGGAGGTGTGCTGCCAGGGCGAGGCTACTGAAACTCCTCAGAACCTTCTCTCCCTCAGAAGGTCAGAGCAAGGCAGGGGTTGCTGTGTCAGAGCCTGAGATATAAACCCATGGAGAAAGGAAAGAGGACACCGATATAAAACACTCTGTAATCCAGACCCTGCTGTGCTTGTTGTCTTTAAGCTCCAACACCTTCCATCTGTAACAATTATAATTACCTAGCACTTTGCAGATTTTTTTCCCTCTGCCTGATGCAAAATAGAACCATGAGAAGTTAGCAGAACATTGATCAGATACCTTTCTGAGTTTGTCCCCAAATGCTTACAATCTGTATTGTCTGATGGCTCATGCATAGTTTTTCTTGACAACATTATCTATTGAAGTCTCTCGGCAAAGTAGCAGCTAGTTCAAGGACACTGGAGTTCAGTGTAGCTTTTTTTTTGACTTTTTTTTTTGGACTTGGCGGTGTTGGGTTTATGGTTGGATTCGATGATCTTAAGAGTCTTTTCCAACCTAAATGATTCTATGATTCTGTTCTATGATTCTACATTATAACCAACATAAATTAAAAATATACTAAGAATCAGCAAGTAATACAAGCCGGCTACTTTCCTAGCTCCATTAGCTAATAACTAAGCTTTTTTAATAATAGCTGCACATTATAGGATTATTTGAAAACATGTCCATTACCTCAGTTATTGGAAATGTGGCAAGTGCGTTGCGTTGCTACATACATACTTCCTAATTTAGGCTACCCAGTGGAGCATCACTGCATTGCTGTAATTAATGTATAACTGCTTTGTGAACTTAATTTCATCTTTGGTACTAGTGAAGATAACATTGTGCAACCTCTGATTTTTCCAGTATGGAAAAGTTTATTATTACAAATACAGAAAAATAAAGTGCATAAACCATGGAAATATGTGTTTCATTTCTTTTTTTGATGCAGAAAAAATAGCTAAGCAATACAGTCCAATATATAATCTATTCTATTAAAACTGAAAAAAAAAAGTTATACAAGTATTAAAAACGTTTTCTTAGAGTGAAATAAATGATGAAAATAAAAGCAGTGAGTGAAGTGAAAGGAAAGGAGAAAAGACTGCATGGTTGTTTGAAGCTCTTTCAACAAATGTTTTCCATAATCACCTCTTTTCCCAATTAAAGCAAAGAGTACAGCATAAAGCCAGATGTAATATCCAGAATATCTAAGTAAGTTTCAAAATAAGCATAAGGGGATTTAGAAAAATAAAGTAGCTTGGATTCCATGAAACTAACAATGAAGCAGAATTTTAACATACTCTCATCAGACATCAGAAATGCCAAACTATTAATGAAATGTTATTGAATTGATACTAAACTTAAGATTAAGGAGGGGAAAAAAAAACCAACAACCAAACAACAACAAGAGCAACAACAACAAAAAAAACAGGAGAAGACATCTTTATATTTTCGGTATGTTTGACTAAACCTTGTGTAGCACAATACCCATTTCTGGGGTGTTATACAGCCTTGTGTAAGCAATTCTACTGCCTAGAATTCTACAAGGCTGTGTTTATGAAGAAGAGAAGACCCAGGTTAGAAAATGTCAATGTTCCTTATTCAGAGGTTTGCTTGAGTAGCAAGGTAGTGAGGGCTGGCTGACATTACATATTTCAGATACTTGATCCTTAGCTGCAACATTCTTTATTTGTATTTTATCTGTTTCTAGGAACTCTGCAGGATTCCTGTCCATGTTCTTGGTGCTTATTGCTATGGGATTAAAAGCTGTGTGGTCAAAAAGCTGCTTGAAAACTCAATACAGTTAGCTAGCTCTGATTTTGAAAGTGCTAAATGTGTTTGGGGAAGCATCTTCATAAATATGTGTCAAAGCTGTTTGCCCACTTTCAGATGTTGCCAGTTTCCACATTTCTATGCCATACCGCCTGCAGACCTGGAAAATCCTCCCACGCTGAAATCCATGCATGTAAAGCTAAAGCTGTAGACATGGAAATTTTGCCTTTTGCCTTCTTTTGGTTTTCAGAACCTAATGTTGCTCAGAGACCACCAGAGTTCATTAATAAAAGCAGCATAGCTTGCTGTTACAACCACCAGCAAAAAAGGATGTACTTCAGAACATTTATCTCCAATTTACAGTTTAAAAAAATGCAGGAAGGATTAGCTCTGAGTTTGCTTCTGAAAAAACACAGTTACATGATTGGTGAAGTAAGAAGGCTTATTATTTTTTCATGGGAGGACACTGTAAACCAGGAGACAAAAAGAAGGATAAAAGCATTTATGTCATGTTTTCTCTCCTCTGGGTTTGATATCACTCACCTTTCTCTTTTTTTTTTTTTTTTTTAATTTTTTTTTTTAAAGTGAAATTTTAAACTGGTTAGAGTTGATGCTGATGTTAGAGGGGATTTTGTAGGAGAATTGTTTGAGTTGTGCCTAGGTGCAGGATGGGAGGCTGAAATGAGGAAGGGGACAGGGCTTTTAGAGGAGGCAATATACAGAATGGATGTGATCATATAGGTGCTCAGATAGTATTATCCTGTTTGTCATTTGTTTTGCAGGTTAAATGTAATAGTATTGGTGGTTGTTAGTGTGTTAAAATGACACAGTACCACCCTGAAAGGCCCTTGTTTGCTTTGCTTTGCATATCTTCTCTCATTTTGCTAAGTTTATTAAGTGAGCACTCCTCCACTAAAGCTGAGGTTGTCATCCTCAGGACAAGTAGCCTTTCTGAAAATACTGTTTTAATTTGGCACTTAATAACAGAAGTGTTTATTTTTCCTCTGAGGTGGAAGTCTTGGAAAAACTTCAGAGCTTTTTTTTGGGCCAAGGTGGGGATGAAACCCAGAGTTTGCCTGCGGTTTCTGTCTTGCCCGTCGCAGGGTAAGGCTGCCTGTTGCCTGCACGGGTGAGCAGGACCTGGGACCCGGGAGCTGTCTCAAACACCCCCATCCACCAGAGAAGCAGCCACAAAACTGAGGACCTTCTTAATGGGGACTGCCAGGAGCCAGGACCCTGAAAATGGAGAGGTTTTTGTGTAGCATTTTGTTCAAACTGAAAGCCCCTGGAGGCTGCGCTGGGGAGCCGAGAGCAGGGATTCACCTGTTCCTGCAACAGATTGAATCTTGCAGAATCAGTACTTTCCAAGGGAAGGGCGTTCAGTCAGAAAACCTTTCTCCAGACCCTAAATTACATCTGCTGTTTGTTTTAGAATAGGTTTTTCATGAGGGCCCAGTATCTCAAAACCCACTCTTACACTAAGTTCTTATACCTGCCTATTTGAAAGGAAGACTTTGCTGCTGCTTTAAAAGGAAACAATGCTTTTTCTTTTCTTGCCATGGAAAATGCCCCTATTGAGAGCTGTAAGTTGTGACTGAGGAGTGCTAAGTTTGTTTGTGAACACAGTCCTCTCAAGTATGTAGATAAAATCTATGCGCCCCAGCTTCAGGAGGTGTGTTTGTATGCTTGCAGAAGCAGACAGTAAATAACAACAGACTCTGATGCCAAGTGACAGGAACAGGGATGATAAATAGCCATGATTTTGACAAAGTGATTACTCATTTGCAGGTAAATACAAGGTAGAACTTCAAACACCTAACAAACCTACAGATCCAGCTATGACACAAGCACTACAGTGCACACGCACACACAAACATACAAAGAGGTGCTCACAAACACAGATCTTGCACAGCTCAATGTTCCTCACTACAGACGTCAGTTCACACCTTAAAGAACTGAGAGTTGAGTAAATAAGGGCTGAATTACTCTCAGACTTCAAGAAAAAATTATTGCTCCAAAGTAGAGCTTCTGATGTTACAGGAAAAATGGTTGCCTGGCTGGGAGAAATCACATATACTTTTGGAGTAGTATTAACTATCTGGTGTTTGCAGAGGCCGCCAAGAATATTTTTGTATCTTTATCTGTAGTATAATAAAGAAGGATTTCTTTATCTATGAATACATGAATATGTAAAGGGGCTTATAAGAAAGACAGAGGGAGACTTTTTACCAGGACCTGTAGTGACAGAACAAGGGGCAAGGGTTTCATACTGAAAGAGGGGAGGTTTAAATTGGACATATGGAAGAACATCTTTACAGTGAGGGTGGTGAGGTACTGGAAAAGGTTGCCCAGAGAAGTTGTGGATGCCTCATTCCTAGTAATGTTGAAGGTCAGGTTGGATGGGGCTTTGAGCAACCTGATCTGGTGGAAGATGTCCCTGTCCATGGCAGGGAGGGTGGGCTAAATGGCCTTGAAAGGTCCCTTCCAACGCAAACCATTCTATGAAGTTCTGATAATATATCCATACACAGCTATAGAATATTTAGAATTACACAAAATAATTTTTAACTTCTGTAGGTATGTAAGGTTGATTGGCTACTATAAGAACACAGGAATATTCCATCCAATACATCTACCTAATGTTTTTTTCAGATAATGGCCTCAGTGCACAAGGATCCAAACTGATACAGAGCTGCCTTATATGTGGAGAAAAAGAAAATACGCATGAAATGTATCTTCTGAAAGCAACACTTAATAATGTTTGGGTGCAGTGGCTTGCAATTGTGTTTTCAACTTCCATGGAATTTACTATTTAGGCAATGACCAATAGTCCATTTATTTTACACTCTAAAACTAAATGTCAACACACAACAACAATTTATTAGGGGAAAATGTAGAATCCAGGAAGATTGTTGTGGTTTAACATGGCAGGCAGCTGAACACCACACAGCCGCTCGCTCACTCCTCCCCTCCTTCAGTGGGATGGGGGAGAGAATTGCAAAAAAAGGTAAAACCCATGGGTTGAGATGAAGACAATTTAATAAAATTTTAGAGGGGGGAGAAAAAGTAATAGTAATAATTGTAAGAGAATATACAGACTATACAAAAAAAGTAATGCACAATGCAATTGCTCACCACCCGCTGACCAACGCCCAGCCCACCCCAAGCAACGATCACCACCCCAGCCAACTCCCCCTGAGCATCACATCCTATGGTCTGGAATAGCCCTCTGGCCAGCTGGGGTCAGCTGTCCTGGCTGTGCTCCCTCCCAGCTTCTTGTGCACCTGGCAGAGCATGGGAAGCTGAAAAACTTCTTGACTGGTGAAAGCACCACTTAGCAACAACTAAACCATCAGTGTGCTATCAACATTCTTCTCATACTTAACCCACCACAGCACTATACCAGCTACTAGGAAGGAAATTAACTCTATCCCAGCTGAAACCAGAACAAAGATGAAAATTAGGTCAGCCAGCACAGTGTTATTCAGATGTTCTGTCAATTGAGATACATCTTATTGGGCCACTCAGTTCCTAAAGCGATTACCCTTTCAAAACTGGTATAACACAGTAAGAGAAAACTAAAAAGTATATCTTACACACAGTTGTGATGACATCTGTGTGCTTGGTAGGGAATGAAATGAGTGAAATATAAGTAGTGCTTATATCTGAAACTATTTACAAGAGGGAAGACATGAATCACTTGTAAAAATCTGTGTTTGCTTTCAAGTTCTCTGAAAAAGCAAGGTCAATAGCCTAGTGACCATGTGTAATGGTGAAATCAACTTCAGTGACTGCTTCCTTACATGTTCCTCTGGTCTGTGGTCCAACACCAAATCAAGGTACGATTAAAAAACCACTGTGTGTCCCTCTGTTAATTGATTGTGAACAGACACATATGTTTTATTAAACCACACAGGAGTAGCACAGATTTTTTTCCAGTACTCCAGAGATAAAGCAGAACATTTCTCCTGTAATTAAATGATTTTCCCAGCAGTTTGCAGAACAACTACAGTCAACTAATAGTTTCTTATATGAATGCCTGACAAGAGCTGAAAAGTCACATTTTCCAGATGCAAGACCTTTTCATTCTTAAAATTACCCTTTCACACTAGGATAAGCTTTTCTGGAGTATGCACAAAAGGTTTAAGACTTCCATGTTCAAAATACAGTATTTGAATTAAATAGTTAGATACAAAACTCACAAGAAACATAAATCTGTATAAGCCTTCTCAGAATTTTGGATCTTTATCCAATGCATTTGGAATTCTGTTGCTGCTTAGATTCCAATACCATGGCCAGCTCTTCACTCTTTGTTCTCTTTTTGTGTACTAGGCCTCACTCATTGTGTAAAGAAAAAGCAATACCTGCAATCACAGGGTGCTTCTCTAACTAGTTCTGTTAAAACGAAAAATAAATCTGTAGCAGATTATTTTAGACTAGACACCAGAAGGGGGGGTTGTTTATTTCTTTGTTTGTTCATTTTCTCTGGGGAAGAGAAAAAAAAGAAACTGTGAAACAATGTCCTTTTGGTCACCTGATATAAGCATGGCACTCCAGATTGTGCTTTAAAGTGGAACATACATCCTGCCCTTCTGTTACCAATGTTCAATTAATTGATATGAAATTCCAAAGTATATTTTAGTTGCTAAATCTTTTAAATTGTCTACACTGGTTTTGCTTCTTTTACCTTTGAAAGTTTAAGTCAGTATTTCATGTGAATTCTGATATTTTCCCTCCTTAGTAGCTCAACCATTCATTCATTGACAAATCTTATTTATCATCTGCACAAAACTGGATGTTGTTTTCTTCCATGCAAGTGCAGCATGTAAGAACCAAAATAAATAAAAATGTTCAAACTTCCTTCCACTTCAGCTGAAAGGTGAAGTTTTTGTTTGAAGGTCCAAAATGCAATGTGCAGTCCCAAGCAACAATACAGCCTGGACAATGACTGTTTAGTAACAGGTCTGCAGACACTAGGGGACACCAGGTTGGCCATGAAGCAGCAGTGTCCTCTGGGCAGCAATGCCCCCTCCCCTGTCTGGGGCTACACGAGAAAAGTGTAAACAGAAGGTCCAGAGAGGGATCCTGCCCAACAGTCTGGGACCCATGAGACGCACTTGAGTTGTGCCCAAACTGGGGCTCTCCTCTATGGGACAGACACTGAGGTACTGGTGTGAGTTCCACAGAGGCCACCAAGGTGATTGGGATATGGAGCACTGGTTATCCAAGGACAGGCTGTGGGAGTTGGGTCTCTTCACCCTGGGAAGGGATGGCTTTGGGGGATCTTATTGGCATCTACAACACCCAACAGAAAGGAAAATATGGAGGCAGACTCTTCTCAGAGGTTCACAGTTACAGGATGACAGACAACAATTGCAAGTGGAAATAAAATGATTCTGATTAAATTTATACAGTTCTTTCACCATGAGAGTGGTAAAGTACTGGGACAAGCTCCCCAAAGAGGTGGTGAGAACTCCATACTCAAAACTTTACCAGCTTAAGTCATGAACAACCCAGCCTAACTTTGCTATTTTGGCCTAAATGACTTCCAGAAGTCATTGCCAACCTAAATTATTCTATGATTCTATTGTATATATTTCCTATGTATATACCTTTCAGCAATAAGACCACAGTTCTTGTGTTACTTACTGTACAAGCTATTATAATAAAACATATTGAAAACTGCCAAATGAAAAAACAGGAGTACCCTGGTCCCAGACAGGCTATCACATGGACTTTTGGTATCACCTCAGTAGTAGTGAAACATCCTGTGGACAACTTTCCTCCCTACTGAAAGACACAGGATTTACTTGTGACAAATACATGATGGAAGAGATGCAATTTTTACGTATTTAATTGTGAAAAGGGTAAAGTTTTCAAAGCATTATTATTATTATTATTAATGTTATCAATGTAATAGGTTATACTTCTTGAGTCAAAAACATCAGTGTAACCATAGAAACACTGGTTTACTGTTCGATTAGCTTAAAAATAGGTGCTATGATGGATATGTTAACCTAGCCAGGAGATCAACATTGTGCCTACATCACCTGTGGTTGTCTATTTTTGATGTAATCCATGCTATGAAGAGTATATTTAACTGAAAATTGCAGAATAAATTCTATATATTAAATTGCCAACTTTTTAATATACCTCATGATCAAGAACACCTGATGATCTTCTGTATATATAATCTTATTTATTATTTCCATTGTATTTTGAAGTCACATACATTTATCCATGAAGAAAATTATTTATATACAGATATAATGTAGGTTTTATACTACACTGAAGCAAATTAAATATTCAGTGACAGTCCTGATTATGCATGAATGAATGAAGTAATCCAATTAAATTATTTATCAAGTATTCACAAAGTGGATGACTTAATTTGGCTATGAAGCCTTCATTTTTTTTCATTTTTAACCACAGTAATGAAAACACACACAAAAAATTATTTAGAATTGATAAATAAATAGTCTACATTTTAGCCTAGTATTAATGCTTTCTGTAACATTAACATAGATTACCAGCTACAGAAAAACAACTGGGAGTTCTGTCAGTATTCAGAAAAATCATCCAGAAATGTCAATTGAGTTCAAGTTAAAGAGGACCACAGGTGATATCATAATCTAATTTTCCATTGCACTGTGCACTTTTACACCTGCTGAATAGACTAAGAATGATTCTCTGCCAAATCAAAATGGTAATGTTTTACATCTGCTTTGCATGAGGATGAAAAGATTGCAGAGAACAGCAGAGGTACAGAAGAGGCTTTGGGGACAATTTAAAAAGCTGTATGATACAGGCCAAGACAGCGCAGTTAAATAAAATGAGAGTTAGTGGTTGTAAAGGAAAAATACGTAATAAAAAAGCAACTTACTGAAATGCCATACATCCATAGTATAGTAGTTTATGCAGACAGAAATTGAATATATACTTCTAAAATTTTTTTGATGTTTTAAGTAAGTTGTGTCCATGAATTCTACCACATCACGAACAAATAGTCTAGGATCTTTTTTTTTTAATAAATAACCCCTCCTAGTGAGAAACGTGCTCTATGGATCATGACCAATTAATGAAATTTAATGTAGTTTATCAAAATCTCACTGTGAGGTAAGGACAGAAAAAAAAATGTGTTACTTTATTTAGTACAGATAGAATATGTACTGTTAGTATTATATACAATATATAAACTTGTATTCCTCACTGAATGAGGCATTACAACCAAACAACTGTACCACTTCTCATGGATCATGCTGTAATTCTTTACTGCTGTACATTAACAACTGGGTTTACTCTGTTAACACCTGCCTTTTCTGCTAGGGTTCTCCAGAAAGCATGCATGTTTCCTGTTTGCTATGATATATTAGGTATCAATGACAAATCAGCTGTCCCAAGCACCACTTAGCCTCTTAGCTCAGCAACTCTGTGACTATTCCTGCTTCAACCCTTCTTTTTCTCAGTCATGCACTGCAGTCATAATGAAGTCATCCATCCTCCTGACAACAAAGACATCCTTAACCCTTTGATACAAGTGTCAACTACAGAATTTTTAAATCCAGAAAAGGTAGAATTACTAAGAGAAACATTTAATGCTCTAAAAGGCTTTTTTTTTTTGCCAGGTAAACAGATTTCAATGCATACAAAAGCACCCCCCATACATACAAACACTTGTATATCTACTATCATTTGTTTGTAGAGAGAATCTGATGACACTATGTAATAAAGTTTTTTTCTTTTCTTTTTTTTTTTTT
>NW_009258371.1:761440-764236 GCF_000687185.1 Egretta garzetta
AATTGTAGGAACTATTTAAAAAAATTTTTTTTTTTTTTTTTTTTTTTTTTTTTTTTTAAGCATAAGGCAGGGATGACGGCACTGTTGAAAAGAAGTAAAACTTTGACTTCAGAAGGTCATCATAGAAGGGCTCCAGGAAAACCTTTCAGTCATGCTTCTAAGTACACACTATGTACTGCCAAGAGAAAAGGATGGTAAAATGTTAGCATTTAAAATGGACAAAACGTCTTTGTTTTTCCACCCAGAAGGACAGGTGCTTTAGTTACTCCAAGTACAATAACTCAAGGTTTAGATGATTATGAAAATAAAGATTTTTTTTTTTCCATTACTGCACACATTCTATGAGAAGACAGCAAGACGACCTAAGTTGGAACCCATTTTCCCTCTGAGGTACTATTATAACAACCTTTCTTTGGGGTAAGTACATGTACATAGATATAGTGGAAACATCTTTCATAAATTGTTATTATTAACAAGAAAGTAGGTGAAAAAGCAGTTGCAAAATGTGTTAACTTGAGAAAGTTAGTGATAGAGCTGGACAAAAGAAAACGCTCCTGGAATACTTTTTCTTGGTCTGAAGCTCAAACAAGATTTTAACATGTGTTTGTATTACATAAGCCATTAAGAATGATGTCCCATTTTACTGGATGCTATACATGTATGTGATGAGATTCAGTCTTTCCCCACCATTGCCACAATCTTACAATGCAAACAGACAATCTAACACCACGGATTCAAGGGGTGTTTGATTTCAGTGTAAGGCAGAGTGTTTGCATAACTGAGTTTAAGTACCTTACATCACATTACAGAGATTTTTTTGTGAAATTTGCAGCTGAAGCAAGGTTTCCTAATTTTCCACCCAGTGCCCCAGCTGCATGACCAATGTTTTCCTTGTCTAGCTAATTGCCAACATCTTCATAATTTCACTGCAAACAATAGTTTAGGCTTACATTTATGCCATCTTCATTTAATCTAAATAACCAGCATCAACTCTGAGTATCATGACACCTCCTTTTTTTATTGTTGTGGTTTGATCCTGGCTAGACACGAGGGGCCCACCAAAGCCACTCTATCACTCCCCTCTAACCAGACAGAGAAGAGAAAAAGTAAATCAAAAGGGCTCGTGGGTCGAGATAAGGACAGGGAGAGATCATTTTATCAGTTACCATCATGGGCAAAACAGACTCCACTTGAAAGAAACAATTAATTTATTATCAATCAAAATCAGAGAAGGAGAGGAGAAAAACTGCTAGATCTTAAAAACCTTCCCCCCACCTCTCCCTTCTTTTTGGGCTCAGCTTCACTCCCAGCTCCTCTACCTACTCCCCCCAGCAACGCAGAGGAATGGGAATGGGGGTTGAGATCAGTTCATCACACGTTTTCTCTGCCACTTCTTCTTCCTAGGGAGAGGACTCTTCCCCTGCTCCAATGTGAGTCCTTCCCATGGGCTACAGTTCTCCACAAAATGCTCCAGCATGGGTCCATAATTTCCACAGGGTGCAGTCCCTCAGGAGCAGACTGCTCCAGCGTTGGGTCCCCTGGGGCTACAGGTGGAGATATGCTCCACCGTGGACCTCCATGGGCTGCTGGGGGACAGCCTACCTCACCATGGTCTTCACGTTTTTGGTTTTTTTTCTTCTTAAATAAGTTATCACAGAGGCGCTTCCACTGTCACTGATTGGCTTTGCCTTGGCCCGAGGTAGACCAGCTTCTTACAGAAGCCACCCCTGTAGCTCCCCCACTACCAAGACCTTGCCACAGAAACCCAATGCGTTTATATACTATTGTGTTCTCAGAGGATTTTATCATAGCTTTTTATTTCATTTCATTTCACCTCAATCTCCCTAGGAAGACAGATATAGTGCTGTTCATCTCAATTTCCTGAAGCCAGCAATTCCTTTATTCCTACATTCTCTATACCTGACAAGAGGCAAATCCTTTGGTTACAATTTATTTAACAGTGAAAATATTTAAGTATCATTTCATTGTAGCAGATAGCAAGTATTATTTAGTACTAACAAATGTGTATTACCTTTCTAGGCATCTTTTCAATTTAATTAAGCCAAAAAAGATAATCCACTTCATAGTGACTATCAAAAAGTGTATTCATTACTTTCATCTACACACACACAAAAAAAAAAAAAAGTCAAAATTCTATGCTTGGAAAAGAAGAACACACCTCAGTCTACAATGTTTTCATGGCAGGTTGAAATTCTTGGGTATGCTCCCTAAAGATTTCTATTAAGCAAGACTAATGTGCTCAACAAAAGTTTAGGTTTTGTAACAGCTCTTCATTAAGGTTGAGTTCAAAGCAGCCAGCCTTTTGCCTTATTACCAGAAAATGCTGGTCAGGGAGCTTTGAGTTTAACACCATGTTATCAAAAATAGTCAGGATTAAGCCACGGGATATCTGCATAATTACTTTACCTACAATAAACCTAGCTGTCAGGCTTGCAATTTTTATAATGTAGCTACTCAAGTAACAGGAAAAGATGATCCCATTCTCCATTTTCTCCCCATTTTCCTTTACCAGTGACAATAGTTTGTAGCTGAAGACTTCCTACTGAAGGTACAGATAGATTCTGAACTGATCAATAAAAAAATGCATATTTCCAGATGTCCATTACATTCCCATGTGATTTACTGCTTCCTCAATGGTGTGAGAACCTGGTGTCATTTAAATTAAATTAGGCATACTTTTTTATGTGAAAGTGCTGAGTGACTTGAGACACGATTGGCAAAACAATGGGTAATAGTTTGGGGAAACTCCTTCAAGATTTTGGCATAATACAGCAG
>NW_009258371.1:764341-815132 GCF_000687185.1 Egretta garzetta
AAGGCATATTGAACTGATAAAAAATCAGAGCTTATGGATAAGAGCTTTTCAGATTTGGGATACACCTATATCACTTTTGTTTGCTTTAAATTGTAGATGTCATGCCTCACTTATTTGGCTCTTCATTAAGTATCATTATGATTTTTCAAAGGAAAGGTCAGCTTCAAAAAAAGGGGAAGAAATCAGTGTGTATTTTCTTAATACTCAAATTTCTGACCCTTATGAAGGGAAAACCCTGTGACTGCAGCAGTGAATTTTGTGGGAATGAATAGTACACAGACTTCAAAATTTTATAGTTCTGTTCTAAACTGACAGCTCTTAATGTTAGGGAGAAATAGCAAAAATCTCCTATCCCTCTTAAGTAGCAAACACTTACTTTCTCACTGTAATAAAATAACATTAATTATAACAATAGTGCAGATTAAAGAAATGAAGATGCGCTAATATAATCAAAACCTCTCTAGGGGCTACTGTCATTACCCATTAAAAGGTAACTGACAAGTTCTTCTTAATTTGCTATTAATCTTCCACATTTCTCCCACAATTTAATATGGCAACATTTTATTTAATTAGTATGCTCATTATAATTGTTTGTCATAGTGGTTTGTTTAGTTGACACAAGTTGTCTAACACCGACTGTACAGATGGCAGAGTACCAGTGTCTAGTCTCAGAGGAACTATTTGACCACTGCAGTAAAAGAGCAATAAACAAAATAACAACATTGCAGCCCACTCCAGTTTATGTAGGCAGTCAGCCTTTTATCGCTGTAAAACCTTGAAATGGATGTATGAGCGCTGCTGCTATAAACAAAGAGTTGTTTACAGCTTTGGGATGGCAGATACCAGTACTGGCCTAGAAGATTCAGCAGCCTGAATGTCAGAAACTGACTAATGTGGAGAAACATACTGTGGCTGGTTTTATAGAGAATATGTTTTATAAACCTCAAGGGACAATTTATCACAAATTCATCCACTCTGCTGCAGATTGCTGCTTTAATGTTGAATACTGGATTTCAGTGCACACATCAGCTCAAGCAAAGAAGGGAGGGGAATCAAGGGGTATACTAGATTCTCTTCGCTTCATCATGATAATTCTTGAATTTCTTCATAGAAAATCTATTTGCCATTTGTACAAAGAAAATACCATGTGATTTATGTGTAGTTTATTAGAAAAAGTCAAACCTAGTCACTGCTATATCCTATTTCAATCTTTCCTATTTGCTTGCATGCTGTTGTTCAAACTGCATGTATGCCAATTAATAATAATAAAAACCATATTTTCATGCTACTAACAGGCAGACAAAAATGCATCTGTACCCCTATAGTGAAAAAAAGTATTTCAAGAGCAGAGAAAAAAAAAGGGATTCTGCACACACATATTTTTTTATTGCCTTGGTAAATACCACTGTCGGTGTCCAATAAAGTCACCGTTTACCTCCATCCCTTGACAATAATAAGATGGGTGGCAACCATTACATTTTTCATTATATTTCCTTTATCTTTTCTTTTTGCACAATATATAACACATAATTCTGACTGGCAACGTAAAGTCAGATGCTGAGCATTGCATGGAAACTTTACATTTGGGACTAAAACCTGGTTTCTTTCCACAGATACCAATTTCATATTAATGTAACTCCACAGAATACACAAAATGTAACAGAAAACTTGAGGTAAGAACAGAGATCTAACATTAATGTTACTTAAGTCTTGCTTCCAAAGCAACTTTTTCAAAAGCTCTTAAGGCAAGATTCAAATCTGCAGAACATTTCTTTCATTATTATATTGATACTCTAAACCTTGACTCATACGTGGAAAGTAACTCCAGCTCTTCAGCTCTTTTTTTTTTTTTTTTTGGAAGGCTTTTTTTAAAATATTTTACACAAGTTGCCCAATTTCAATGGCATTACATACTGTGCTGGAAAAGTTACATAGCTGTTTGCACTCTTCCAAATTTGTAGCTGAGGGATTATTTGAGCATCGCTTCCAAGGGAATTTGAATTTTCAGTGAAGGTTTAGGCTGGTAAAACATGTGTAGGCTCACTGTATCTACATGCTTGCCCAGAACTTCTCAAGCCTTTGCCTATTCCTGAATCTTTGTGTCTCTGAATCTGAAACTTTGGCTTTTCCAAATAGGAGAAAATTATGTCCTCATAATCAGAAAGATTTTGGAAAGAGTTGTGAACAAAATTGGTTTGGCTGAATAATATAAGTAGGTTTTTCATAACAGAATATAAGATTAACTTTTACAAGGTGACCATGTGGGCTTTTTTCACTGTATTAGGCATAAAGAGGCATCTGTGAAAGGATAAAACTGCAGGTTTGATACATTACTCCTGCAAAGAAAGTATAACTTAAAATCTCACTGAGGCTTAACAGGAGCTTTTTGAGACTGAATAATTTTGGAATGAAAACTTCACTGACATATTATTTCCTCTGGATGCCAAGGAAGAAAGGAAAACAGAGGGGATAGTCAGTCTCCCTACATTTAATGTTGACAATATACATGATGAGATGAAATATAGCATAAAATGCATCACAGCACATGATTATTAAAGCACTTAAAAGGTAGGTGGAAAAAAAAAAACTTTCATGTGATTTTATCACACATCAAAATTATAAATTCTATGAGATAGTCATAATATTTTAACACCCATTTTATTCTCTCTTTTAGAGAGAATTCTCTCTATTTAGAAGGTATATTTCATGGTCAAAAAGAAAAGCTCCAAAATGGAAAAAGTAAGAAACATAAAATAAACCCTTAAATAAAGCTAATTTTATTCAAAATACTGGCCAAACATAAAGCTGAAATGCCATCTTAATGAAAAAGATATTTTGAGAAAGAAATATGATTTTTGGAGTAAGGGATATCTAGCCAAGGGCAATGTTAGTTTGATAGTTAAATTACAAGTGAGTCTGTATCTTCCTTACCGGATATATACATACTTATTAACAATAACTCTGATAAATACACTATGTGCCATACTCCACATTTCATTATCTTTAGAGAGATACACTGCAAATCAATTTAAGGCTCTTTTGCTTTTAAGAACAATGAATACATTCCCTTGATCATATTATTTTCCCTATACTACATTTTGAGTTAATAATTACTTTATGGGCTAGCCACATTTTTTGAGGTCTTTTGTTTTTTCTTTCACTCAAGTAAATCTAACACTAATGGGAAAGTTTGAATGACAGCCTGGAAAAGGTTTTCTTAGCAATAACAGGACATTCAACACCAGTACAAGCTCGCTCATTTTCTGCTTGGGCTGTGTTGACCTCAACGTCAGTAAACAATCTTCAAAGTCGACACACCAGTAGTGCTCAAAGAGCTGATTTGAACTTTTCAGCTGAAGGCTAAAGTAAGAACAAGAATCAGCCCCACTAGAAAATGGAATGCAGTCGGACTGGTAAAAATTACTGCTAAGATGACACCACCTTGATTTAATGCCAAGTAATGCATATACAAGAGACAATGCCTGCAGGAATGTGCATCCGAGGTACTGCATGGGAATAAGGGCATTTCTGCATTTCTTGAAGCCACCTTATCTTTATTTTGGAAACCTTTTACCATGCTCTGTGCCATCCTGAGAAGGAAATGTAGAACTCATCTGTTCCTGCTTCCACTGGTTAACCACATAACATACATAAAATTATTAGAAGAAGAAAGCTGGTAATGTTTTTCTGATTTCAAGGGCACAGGTACCACCTGGAAATTGTTCTTCAGCTTGAGACATGCACAGAAGTGCCAGATTCTTCCAGCTGCTTTCTTATGGCGTGCAGCTTCTCATTGTTAGAGCAAAAAAGTTCATAAAAATGAGGAACTGTGAATAGTGATGCATCTTGGCCAGACGTATTTCTGCTGACCAACCACCTCACACAATGTGTAATGACTCAGAAGGCAGATTTTTTGCTCACTGTTTGCAATTAAATGGAAGGAGAGGATGTCCTGTCTATGACTGAGGACAGTCTGGCCTGGCATCAGCTGTGTATCTCTGAGCACATGGCAGGTGGGGGGGTTAAAAAAAGAGGAGTAACTTGCAAGAAGGCTTTCTTGGAAGCATGTCGTTAGTCAGCCGTAGGGACTACTGGATAGGGAAACAACTACCCTTGAAAACAGTAGTCTATTTCTGTGCTGCAGAATTAATCCCTCCAGCAAAAAAAGCAGTAAGAAAAAAAGAAAATGACAACCCTCTGCTACTCATCTACCCCAAAGCACTACCCTGGCAGAGATACAAACATTGTCCTGTCTTCTGTAAGTGATATATATGTAACCATAAAGCACATACCAGGCCCACATTTGCTGTCCCTCAAAACATGTTCATGTAATCTGGGATTTCTTCATCCCACCAAGTATCATGTGAACTTGATATTGCAGTTCACTAAGACATGGTCTGTGAAGCAGTATTACACAAGCATTTTCTTCACCTTAGGACTTGGGGTTTTTTTCCCCAAAAAAGGAACACTGGGACAAATAACACCAGAGTCCTGACATCAATACTAAGGGCTTGTGAAGTCCCACTACCCACTCTCCCACTCTCCACTGCCATCACCTTGAACATGACAGGGATCTAGCTTTTATCAGCTGAAGAACTGAAGAGTAATGACTGAACGCTCTGATGGGAAACTGCAAGCCAGGTGAAAAAAACACGGCTTGGAGAAATGAAAGCTTGGATGTACCAGGCAGCGCGTTACCCAACTGTAAGAGGGAACAATAACCAAGGTGTTAGCCAGGTTTGGAAGGTAGAGGTCAGAAGACAACCACAGCATATTTAGCTAGTGGAGTCATGATACCTTCACTTACTCTGTTGCCTGACCCCTGTGCTCATCATCAACATGCACATTACAGCTGGGAGAACAAGATCTTTTATTATGAGTTGAATACAAGCATGAAACCCAAATTCCAGAATTTTCAAAGGTGGCAGGCTTTGAGGCAAGTCTTTCAAGTTGATTTAGATGTATAGACCTTTTTCACAGGAAGACTTCATGGCCTTTAGGACACCGTGATGCATGCTTACATATTGTTGGCTACATTACGTTGGCTATTATTCCTTTAGCCAGTCTCCTCTGAAGTAACAACATTAGAGCATATATTTCATCCCTCTTTTTTTCTCCACTTCCATCTTAATGGCCATGACAGATTCAATCCTGATTTATTGGAATTTTTCCATCTTTAATTCACTATTTCTTCTCCTCTAAGGATACCAGCTTGTATTCTTTTAACTCAGCTCACAGTTTACTTTCCATCCACAAACTAGACTGAGATTTGCCAGTGTCATGCTCCACCTCAAATCTCTCATTTTCCCCTATATTTCCATTCTCAGATCTTTTCATTTCTCAGAAAGTCCCTACCACTTTTTTTCTGAGTCTAGCTGTCAAGACTTTCCCATTCATTCTTTTTTGTCTTTGTTGGCAAATGCCAGGAAGGATTTCTCACTCTTCTTGCTCCTTTAGTTTCCGTTAAGCATAGTACAGGAAAAAAAAAAAAAAAAAGATAAATCCATTTATATTTGTATCAAACCAGTTAAAAAGAACAGTTAATTCACTAGCTGCAAGCTAAATATGACTGAATTGGTTTTCTATTCTTGAAAAGCCTAGTGACTTCATTTACTTTGTTTGCAACTGAAATGAAATAAATCTGTTGGGTAGTCTCCCACCAGCATTTAGTAGGTCCTTTCTCACACCACAAAAGCACTACACAATTTGGCACTGTTCTGAATGATTGGCAGCTTCTACTCAGGAGAGGCCAAGGAATGAAATGCCAAGGAAAGAAATGCCAAGGGTTTTGCAGGTCAGTGCTTTGGCAGAACGATATTGGAAAGCTTGGTTCACTCTTTGGAAATGCTGTAAGTTGCTTATATTCATTAAAAATAAAGTCCAACCAAATAAAAAAAAAAAAAGTAAAAAGCAGCAGAACATTCATTGTCCAGAGTTGATGGGAGTAGGAGAGAGAAGTATTCTGACTGTATTCCCCTTACTTCTTCCAGAAATATAATCAAGTTTTGAAAGCTTCATAATGGGGAAAATACTCTCATTGCTGAAATGCTTATGTGTTGGCTGTGTAATTTTCTGATCTGTTTATCATGAAATAACATTATAGAGTAATGAATCAGCAGATGTGTAAGCACAGCCTCAGACAATTGTAGTATTACGCCATTACTTTAGCACTGAGTGTGAAAATGCTCTAGTCATAAAAATGAGAAATTCCTAAATTCCAATTAGCAATATTAGGCAGGAAAAAAACAACACGGATAAGAACAATTAATATTTTACATACTTGAAATATATTTGCAAACTGAGAAATGCTGTGGCTGTCTTGGGTTTCTACTTCTGGCACTGATCTGTTATTTGTACAATAGGAAAGCAATTTACAAGTCAGTTTTTACTATCTGTATAGCTAGAACAATAATACTTCTCTCTCTGAAGCATGTCCATGTATAGAAAGCAGGACTACAACAACAATGTGAATGATGGGTAAGAATATCCATGTATTTTAAAGGGCTTATGCTCAGCTTGAGTACCCAGTACCATAGATTTGGGGATATGCTCATCTTTGGTTCATGTGTTCTTCGGATATGTGTAGCCCTATAGTCCAATAAATATGTTGTTGCCATTGTCGCTGTAAAAAATCCACATGCTTTCTGTTAATTAAAAACACAAGCCTCAGGATTTGTTAGGCTTTGTCTAAATTTCTTTCAAACTGTCTTGACCTCTGTTTTAGCTTGTTTAGCAGTGACAGAAATTGTCTAACCACCAGATGATTATTAAACACTTTGGTTTAGCTTTTGCTGTGCTTTGTACAGCTGTTTTATGCAACTCTAATAATTATTTATATATTTCTAAATAACAGATAGTAATAACAAGCAGAATTCTGCATTGGATGAACTATCTATCACCCTAAAATAAAAATGCAGTGTAGAAGAGTACAGGCATGGATGGATAGCAGAGGCTCTGAAAGTACAGGTACATGTTGATATGGGAGGACTCAGGCTATAAGCGACTCACAAATGGTCAATTAGCAGACATTAAGCAAATACAACCTTGGGAGCTGGATAAAAACAGTTTTAGAGACAACAAAGTCCACAAAAGCAACTGTCCAGCTTAAGAAAAACATGTCATATACAGTCAAACATTCACATATCGCAAATGAAGATATAATACGGAATTACTAACCAATAAAGAAAGAGCAAGGCAGTGGATTGCGAGACCAAGCATGTAAAAATTACACCAGGTGGATCCAAGAGTAAGAAGAAAAAACCCCAAGTTAGTATCACACTTCTTCCAGTCAAGGACATGTCCTGACAGTTCCTGTACTTTTGCACCCCAAGATTGAAATCATTGTCTTTAGCAACTAAAAGCAGCAGAGAAATGATCATGATACCCCAGGCACTACAAAGTTCATTTATATTATTTTTGGTTGCACATAATAATTAGATAATCTGAATAACATATTTCAATATTACTATGACTGGACTAATGTTAGTTCTTTCATTAGACTGTTAAGACTTTGACTAGTCTAATAATAAATTAATGGCCTTCCTTGTCCTACGTATATTCCACAAGTAGTAATGGAATGGATGGAATAATTTGGTAGCAATTCCTGGAGTTGTAGGTAGCAGCCTGCACCATTACAATCCGAAACAACATATTGAATATTGGGGTAAGAGAATTTTAAAAACCTAGAGTACTGTTTCTAATTAATCCAGCTAACATTATACTCAAAACTCACTAAATCTATTTGAAATAGGAGCTAAAAATTTATATATATATACATATATATATATATAAAGCTCATGGTGGAATATTTTAAGAGAATGTTGATTTCATGTGCCACCATCTTAGAACATGCTATAGATCATGCTACACATAATATTTTTTAAGCACAATTAAAATATCATAAAAGAACCCAAGTAAAAATAATAAAGGATATAAACCAAAACATCACTACCGTGCAAAAGATCGGTATCAGATCCTTTCAACCACAACAATTGGCAGCATTTATAGGGGGTTCAGGAGGTGGAAGAAAGGGTGGCTAGTCCCAGGAGAAAAAATAATTTATAGGAACAGGTAACAGGGAATAGTGGAAGAACATATATCAAGGAAAAAAAATTTGCAACCATGAAGAAATAATTAAGTTTTTAAAATATTTTTAAAGCCATTTGCGGTTGCCTGTGCTAAAGAGATCTGAAATCCCATTAACTTTCAAAAAGTGGAAATATATTCCTTTCTTTCTTAT
Source organism: Egretta garzetta (assembly GCF_000687185.1). Classification (NCBI taxonomy): domain Eukaryota; kingdom Metazoa; phylum Chordata; class Aves; order Pelecaniformes; family Ardeidae; genus Egretta; species Egretta garzetta. The sequence continues at coordinate 772,581 of NW_009258371.1, forward strand.
CATATATATATACACATATACAAATAACTACCTTTCTAGAAGATTCTAGTTTTATTTCAAAAGCAGTTATTAATTTGTAAATTATCATATCCTAACATCACCTTAAAATTCAGCAGTCTGCTGTGATGCTTTTTTAATACTGAAAGACTAGCATGTAATACTTCTGATCTACATAAGCCAGTGTAAACTATACTTGCTGATATAATGACAAAATTTGCTTTATAAACACAGATGCTCTGTTCTAAGAATAACATCCTACTTCCAATCCCTTGTAACCCTGCATCAGCTTATAGTGTATTATAAAATGGCATAAATTTTTTATTAGTTCACTGAAAGGATATGAAATACACTTTTCTACTTACTCCCCAGTCATTGCTTTGCTTTAATTGCTATGTAACGATTTAAAGAAAAGCGAATGACATAAATCTCGAGGTTTGGGGTTTGGGGTTTTTTTAGTTGAAGGAAGTATGCTGTATATTAAAAAGCTGTTTGCTAGACAGTGACCCTCAGTAGAATAGATAGGAGCACTGACTTTCTGAAGGGTAAAATCTCTGATCATGAACTCACTGAAGTCAATGCAAGCTGTCCCAGTAACTGCAATCACAGCAGTTCTGCCCCCTCTAGCTCCCTGCAGTGGAACCAGATTAAATAATATATGGCGGCATTTGTATGCACATCCTTTTTGGTTTTATGTAAGCCTATAATAAACAAAATATAATCAATGACATACACCAATCTGCAGAAAGAATATTAAAGAAATCAAAGGAGGACATGAGTTTCTACAGATTTACAATGGTATAATTGGTGGAAGAATTTATTCCACATTGTCCATACTGTATATCTGCCTGCCATATGGTTTTTGTGCTATTTAGCAATCACAAACAGACTCTGTAAATGTCTCTCTGTAGGGTCTGCAAAAGAAACTGTATTGTATATTTTTACCATACGTTTCTAACAGGCTAAGAATAAAAACAAAAACAAAGCAAAAAATACCAGGCAAGTTACTGTATCATTTCTGCTACTGCTATAAATGGAGAAAAAAAAAAAATCCTTCCAAAACCAAAGTAAAAAAATACAGAGTTGCAAAAATGTACTGTTAAAAAGCTTATAAATTTACTACTTGTAATGTAAAGTCCTTTAAGTTGCTCTCAAGTACCCTACTTAAAAAACCATTTTGGCTGATGATGTCTTAAATCTCTTCCAATCAAAGGGTAGAGCACTCCACTTATGTGAATTGTATTGCAACTGAAGGTAAAAAAAAAAAATCACCATTCTGCCAGGGGAATCCAATGTTAAAAAGCAGAGTATGACCTCTTCCCACCCCAAGATACTCATCATACAAGACCATGATGCTAAAACTCCGAATTCTGGATGGATCTGATATTATGCTTTTATGGAAGGCATTTTTCTAGTTGTACAGAGCAAAGAGGGGAGGAATCCTGAAGTAAAAAATATATCATTCTACAAATAAGGTAATATTGAAAGACTAAAATGCTCACTTACTCATGCCATACACAAAACGGAACAGAATAACAACAACAAACATTCGGAAAAGAATTACAAGCACATGCATTTCAATGAGTGTTAATGATGGGTGGGGAGAATCATATTAGATTATACTAGATTTAACCAAACAAATAAAGACATTTTTACAGCTTGTTATCCACTAAATTGGCTGTAGGTGTCAGAATTACTGAAAGGAGGTCTTCAAAGAACCTGTAGAAGATTTTTCCACAAATTACAAAATTAAAAGGAAATAAATGACTCATTCGGTTAGGAAATAAATAAGTATCATAGAATCATAGAATGTTTTGGGTTGGAAGGGACCCCTAGAGGTCATCTAGTCCAACCCCCCTGCACTGAGCAGGGACACCACTAACCAGATCAGGTTGCTCAGAGCCCCGTCCAACCTGGCCTTGAATGTTTCCAGGGATGGCGCCTCCACTGCCTTTCTGGGCAACCTGTTCCAGTGTTTCACTACCCTCATTGTAAAGAATTTCTTCCTTATACCCTGTCTAAACCTACCCTGGTTTAGTTTAAAACCATTACCCCTTGTCCTGTCACACCTGGCCCTACTGAAAAGATTTTCCTCATCTTTCCTATAGGCCCCCTTTAAGTACTGAAAGGCTGCAATCAGGTCTCCCTGCAGCCTTCTCTTCTCCAGGCTGAACAACCCCAGCTCTCTCAGCCTGTCCTCATAGAAGAGGTGCTCCAGCCCTCAGAGGTAGGTAAATAACTTCTCAATTACTGTGTTGTACACACTGGACAAGCAAGTATTTTGGTTCTTCTTTCAAGCCAGTTCTGTCCCTAACTACCTGTCTCAGTTGCAAATGCCCTACTGATGTCCTGCCATCCCACTGTACTTTATGTCTGAGAGTATAACTAAAAATATAACCATTATAATTGCCATATTTATTTTGGAGCATTTACAAAAAAATTCCTATGGTTTTTATGCACTACAGGACATCTGCCAATGTTTGAAACAATATATTTCAACACGATTAGAGAATCTCTACAGGGGGTAAGAAGGCAAAACAGCTCACTGGAATAATGCAAATGATCTTTAGGACACTGCCAACATACGTCAAAATGTTAGATGGCCACCAACTGTGAATTCGTAACTTTTACATTACTGTACATCACAGCAGAGAAAAGAAAGAAAGTTGTGCCTGTTGCCGGATATTTTAGAAAACTGGCTTTTAGCTACTGAGTATTATGAATTTACTACAAAAGGAGATAGAATGCAAGAAATTTTCTCATTCCCTCCGGTCATCTGGACTAATTTTTATATAGTAAGGTCTCTCTCTTTCCTACCACCTGGATTGAGAGATTGTATCTTCTTGAACCAGTTGACAACCACTTCAACATGCAGGTGAAAACATATTTTTGAACTTGCCATGAGCTCCTGATAATCAAAATATTTTCCCTTGGTAACAGCCATAAAGATCACTCAGATTTTGAATCAAATCCTGTCCTGTAATGGGAGAAAAAATGTACAAAAGCTCTTTTGTTGTTTTGTTTCGTTTTTTTTCTGTCAGCCTTTGAGGAGATAGGAGCTGGCAGCCACAAGCTGGTTGAAGAAAAAAACAAGAGGTTTCAAAATAAGGCATTATTTTCAGCTAAGGAATTTAAAAAAAAAAAAAAAAAAAAAAATTAAAAGAAAAGAAAGAACCATTACCATCTAAACTTTGATTCAGTGATATAACACTGCTTGACAAAAAAGGACAGACATTATCATTTCTATTTCAGGGGCATTGAGTTGTCCCCAAACAGTGAATGCAGATATTCTCAAAAGGCACAGACATAGTTGGTATCCAGTGTTCATTGTCCAAGTCTCTGTAATGGGTTTGTATGGCAATGTCAGTGATATAAATAGACCTATCTGGATATTAAGACTGTTTCTTGAACCCCTAAACCACACCAGAATGAAAATTCTTATCTAAGGCATTATACTTACATGACTGTACTCTGTGTAGCCTATTTATTTTGTCTTATACTGTTTGCAAAATGTTTGCCTAGACAGAGATGTAGTTATCCTGTGAGAAGTCTGATCAGTCTATCAGTCTATCTGATTACATTTAAGAACAAGTAGAGTTTAAGGATAGTGAGAGAATACTTGACTTTTTTTAATCCACGTTATCATCTATTTCCATCTATCATGTAATCATTTCTTTTCACAGCAGTTTTCTCAGAGTATAATAAGCCTTTCTTTCTGGCATAAAGTAATGTAACAGTCTTCCAGACTATTTATGCAATAAAAATAAATATTAATATTTTTCTGCACACCTTTAGTAAAAACTCCATAAAGTTTTAATTCTTTGGCAGCAGGTACAATGAAAATAGTGCAGCATTTCTGTTGATAAGTATGATCAAGAATGGCATTTTATTTTGTTTTTTTTAATTCTAAGCAAATTAAGACCAAGCAAAAGATTACAATCACCACTTCGCCATCAATGAATGTGAACACATCAAGAAAGAAAAATTAAATGCTATTGATTTTCCAGGTAAAATACTGTTAGTCAGGCTAACTTTAAAACCAAGTTGCACACAGAAGGCAATTTAAGAAATTACTAAGAGATCAGTTTATTTCAGCTCCAAATTCAAAAGTAAGATTTGTCTCAGGAGTAACTTAGTTTCTAACGTGTTGGCAGGTTCATACAAATTTGCATCCAAACAAGAATATATTATAAACATACCCTAACTTCTACAGTAAAGTATGATGATTCAGACTTCCTGAGTGACCTTCTTTTTCCCAACTCTCTCTCTCTTAAAAAAAAAGTAAGAAAATAACACATTCAAACAGACTATACAAAAGAATGCTGTTGTCCTACATCTTGGCTGTAACCAAGGGTTTTGCTGTATTACTTCTTTATGATAAATACAAACTAAGCAACCTCCATTAGTTGTACCAACATATCTTGTTTTTAGTCACCATATTCACATCCTACCAAATGCATTTATTTTACAACCCCTTCATAAATAAATAAATAGATAAATAATAAAATAAATAGTCTTCCTTCTTTTTCATTACTCTTAATGCCAGATCTTCCTCCTGAACACTATTTTTTTTTTTTAGTTCTTGTCCTACTGAAACTTTTTGAGGTAGACAGCATAGCTAATCAGTACTCCACTTAGCACAGAATTAAATAAATACTTCATAACAGTATTACAGTCTTGAACCACAAAATCTGCCCATATTTTGAAACTATTAATAATGCTTGATATTTGCACTTCCCTTAACAAGTTTTTCTCTCTAACAGTGAATTCTATCACTAGAATTCAGGACAACAAATCCTCTCTTTCTCTTAATGACGACAAAATGCCTCCTATGGATAATGTTTCTGAAAAATCTCACCACCACCATCAAACTTTTGTAATATAAATATATAATCTAGTATTGTATTGCAATTGTGGTAAACATATTCTTAAAATTTGTACCCTGGCTTGAAATTTGTTTTATTTCCAGGCAGGAGATTTTGCATTACCAAAACCAGACTTCTGATTTTTCTAAAATGTCAGTCTTGTACATTAAGTTCAAAGCATGTAACCAAACAAGAAAGTACACATGCTGCCAGTCTGCCTTAGGGTTGATGTAGGAAATATTTTTCCTTTATCAACTCTGCTCAAGTTATCAAAATTATTTAGAATCTCTAACTAAAAAATAAGGACCATATATATATCTTAGTCTGGGTGTGATCCTTATTTTTTCATAGATGTATCATGGTTTAACCCCAGCCAGCAACTAAGCACCACTCAGCCACTCACTCGCTCTCCCCTAGTCAGATGGGAGGAGAATCAGAAGGGTAAAAGAGAAAACTTGCGAGTTGAGAAAAAGACAGTTTAATAATTTTTTTTTAAAAAAAAAAGTAAGAAAAAAAAAACCACAACAAAGAGAGAGGAAAATAAAACCCAAGAAAAAGAATAGATGCAAAAGGAAACAATTGCTCTTCACTAACCTTCTGATGCCCAGCCAGTCTCCAAGCACCAGCAGCCCCCACCAACCTCCAACCCCCAGTTTTATTGCTGAGCATGATGTCATATGGTATGGAATATCCCTTTGGTCAGTTGGCATCAGCTGTCACACCTGCATCACCTCCTAGGTTCTTGTGCACCTCCAACCTACTCGCTGGCAGGGCAGTGTGAGGAGCAGAAAAGGCCTTGACACTGTGTAAGCACTGCTCAGCAATAACCAAAACATCCCCATGTTATTTATTAACACTATTTCAATCACGAATCCAAAACATAGCGTAATATAAGCTACTATGAAGAAATTTAACTCTATCCCAGCCAAAACCAGCACAAGATGACAGAATACTATCTGGTTATTTGTACCTAACCTTTTTATGACAAGAATGTGGGATTTCTTTTACAAACAGCATTGACAGTTTGCAGTGTTGAAATGTGTCAATGCAAGATTATTCTTTTGAACTCATGATTTTAATAGGACAATTGTATTACTTTTGCCTCTAGTACTACGTGTATGTCACAAATTAGCAGGCAAATTATTTCTAATTTGAAAGAATACTACTGAGCTTAAATTCTTGGGGAAAATTTTCAGAAAGTATAAAGGGACAGGGTAATTCAGCACAGTTCTCAAGAAAATTATTGCCTTTCAGCTTGAAATATAAATACTGAATGAAATTGAAACAGCAACTGCAATTCAGACTAACTAGAACACTATTACAGGACAGTCACCCCTTATTTCCATGGGAGATAAATGTAATCAGCTGGGGGGTGTAATAGACTGACAAATCCATCAACCCAGTCTACACCTGGAATCAAGTATTTGCTGTATTTTTTCAGCACAGATGCTGCTAGAATGTAGTATCATTTAAAGAAATCGTCAACATTTTTCAAGATTGACAAAAAAAGCAGCATTTTTTCATTAATTTCTGCATGCTTTGGAGAATTTTTCAATGGAGCAGATACAGCATCTTAAAATACTACTCTAACACCAAAACAGAAAAATTTTCATGAGAGCTTTTTTCAGTCACAATGCCTGAAAATTTATTGAACAAATATAGCACCCTGGGGCTCTCAAGAGTAAATGATAACTGAGTTTGTAGAAGTCTAATGTTCCTGTAAGGGATGAGCGCAGAGTTATGAAAAGGACATATTTACAGGCATGTCCTACAAAATACATCTTTGGCACAAGCAAGTTTCTGTGATATGTGTTCTTTCTCAAATTGCATGGTTCCAAATTACTTTGGTTCTTGTCTACATTTACACTTTTCTGGTTTTTTTCTATTTAGCCAGCACTCAATGTAAATAAAGATTGATATAAAAATACACAGTGAACTACATAGTGATGATACCATTTCAATTCTGACATTGAAACTATTGTATGATTAAACATATGAATGCTATTAAATGTTTTAGAATGGGTTCAGTAGGACTCGGGGATACAGGAGATCACTCTTTCTCCCTTCTGTGCCATCCTGTTCCTCAGATACCCAGGACATGATTGTAGACCCATAGCTGAAAGCTGCTTGATGGAGGTGAACTCCTGTAAAGCTAGGACAATGCCCTTGAACACCCAGTCCTGTCCCCACAGACTCTCACTACCTCTAGCTGTGTGTACACTCTGCTTTACACCCACTCTTTCAGGGGAAAGAAGGGCAGGGAGAGGGAAGTGAAAAGGCAAAGGAAGGAGAAGGAGAGAAGGGGGGAAGGGAAAATGGGAGCAGAAGGAGAACAAGAACAGAAATGGGAAGGAAGAGCAGGAGTGTTAGAGCCCTGCATGTGTCCTAGTCCTCCTGGGACTTGGCTCCTGTGATCAGGGCCAGCTATAATGCAGGTGTCCATAGCTGCATCAGACAGCCCCAATGGACACATGCCCCCTATTCATTTAGGAGCTGCTTTTAAGTGCAGGTTCATCGCCTTGTTGTTGGCTGAGCTTGCAGCCCTGCCTGTGCCTGGTCACACACCTCACAAGGACTTTGACCCTGACTCATGGGCTTGTCCTCCTGGCTTGATCTTGGACTTACCCCATTACCATGAACTGCTGTCTGACCCCAGCCACCATCAAAGACCTGTCCCCTTCATCTGGCTCAGGAATTTTGGGATAGCACCCTTGTCTCTGCTCTGCTGTGACGCTCATCTCCCAACTCTTCTTCTCTCACAGACCACCATCTGCCTTTGCTGAGCCCTCATTCCCAGTTTTAGTCCCTCCCCAATGCAGGCATAACTGATAGGCTTTAAGGACAAGGAAAGGAAAAAAAATATTCAAAGACATACATGCCTGGTCAGCATACAGTATGATGCAAGATTGTTATAGTAAATACAATGATGACATTGATACGGCTTGCAACACTTGCATTCAGAATTACGGTATTATAGTATCCTAGTGGTGCCTGTCACTGGGCTACAAAAAAAAAGGGAAAATAAGAACTGCATCATGTTTTATTTATCTTAATCTTTCCCCTCCTAGTTCAGAATAATATACTGAATATGGAGAAAAGAGAAGTGATTCAGAAATGAACATGTGGTTGATTTAAAATGCCAAGCAGCATATGTATTAATAAAATATATATAGCTCTAGATAAGGCAATCTGTTACAATATAATAAGCACATAAAAATGAATTGTTGAACAGGTGCAGTGAAAGGAAACATCAATTAGAAAGTCAATTGGAAGGTCAAGATGTGAATTAAATGGTTAATGAACTATTTCTGGAAAAATCAAAGACAACTGCACTATACATAATCTCTTCAGAATATGAGCTAGAAAATAGTTCACAAAGATGAAGGAGCAAAAGGGTGAACATGTATGAACTCTGAAAATCACAGCCAGTCATAATATTGTTTGTTTGATTTTTATCTAAGCTGCAGCCTAACTGGTAAGTATACTGTAACATAAATGTCAGCAATAAAAGACAGCTAGCTATTTCTTGCATGTAACAGACAGAAAGATGCAAAACTAACTCTAAAGCAATTATTCCCTCTGTGGCAAGAATCCTAATATAGCATTAAGCCACTTTACCTCCTATGCTTTCTCTCTTATTGTCTCCAGAATAGCAGATGTAACTACGAGAAAAAGTAAACCAAACTTCTTTACTACAGTGCCAGACAAAGAAAACATTAGAACAGGTGTTGCTTTGCTTCTCTAAAACCTTCAGGTGATTGGTCAGACTTTTTGCATCAAAACCAGGAAGAGTTCTGCTATCCATTCACTTAGATGGGATCTTTGGGTTGCAGCCTGAAATTCCCCAGTTGTGTTTAGTTAACTCTCCAAACACATGTAACATATACTTGTTTCTTCTTGAAAACTACCACGGAATGATTAGTGACCCAAGAGAAACTTCTACAGCATAGAACACGTTTTGTTCTATGAACTTTCAAGAACAGCAATATGCAATCAGACTAAGGAGGATGAAGAGTGATACTAGCACAGCATCCGCAATCTAGCAATACCATAAAAATATGCCTTGGAAAGAGTAAGAATAGCACATTTCTGATTCTACCCCATGATATTTTCACAGCCCACAAATATTTTCAGTTCATGGGATTTCCTGAGTGTGACATGAATTATGCAGTAAACTTAAGTTAATCTCGCTTCCGATCCCTTGTTCTGTCTCTGCTCAAATATATGTAAACATTTTGCACTCAAGGCATCAGTGTGCACATCCAATTTGCACAATGTACATATAAAGACTTTCAGAAGTCTATCTCCTTTTGCATGAGAAACTACATAATTTTGTTTTAAACCAGTTTCCACATACTTTGCATTTAACAAACCCTTCTCAGTGCAATGGAAGAGGCAGTGACCAGTCTTCTCTCCTTTGCTCATAATTCTTCAGACTTTTTCTATCCCTTTTAGTCATCTATTTTCTAAGCTGATGAGTTCTAGTACCTACAGCTGTACCTAAAATACTAGATGCAGTCCACACTTTTAATTATCCATGTTACTTTTCTCTGAATCCTTTTTTTCCAATTCTTACATATTCTTTTTTGAAATAAGTAATGAGAACTACTCACGTGATCTTCAAGCTGTGGCAAACCATGGATTTATGCAGTGATATAAATCATATTCACTGTTGTGTCCTTTGTTCCTTTTCTAATCTTTTCTAATATGTCACCTGTTTCTTTGACTGCTGTCAAGCATTGATCTGTTGTTTTCATGAAGTATCTATGTCAACTTCAAGGCCTTTTTTCCTTAGTAGTAATGGTGTACTGAATACATCACTTAAGATGTGAAAATATTATCATCACTGTTATGTTCATATTTGATGGCACTGAACTTCACCTGCCATATCACTGCCCAGTCACTTAATTTTGTGGGGTTTTTCTGTTATTCTTCACAGTCACCCATCACCCTTTTTACATTCAGTAGCTTTGTACTATCAAAAAATTTCCTTACCCAGAACGGATACCTGCAGAACTACCGTGGTGGCTTCTCACACTTGAAGAATATATCCTTTATGCCATGAAAAATTTATCCATACCAGACCTCCCCTTTTACTCCATGGATGCAGAAATTCCTTAAAAAGCCCTTTTGGGAATCCAGGTAATCTACAGTAACTTACTTATATATTCCCTGACTCCTTCAAAATACTCAAAAGGAATTTAAAGTGAGACTTCTCTTTAAAGCAAGTTTATTCCTTTTCAGGTAGATTATATTTATCCCATGTTCAGTAATTGGATCTTTCACAAAAATGTTCAGTCCTTTACCCAGTAGAGATGTCAGGCATACAGATCCATAGGTCTCTCCCTGGAACATCTTTCTGAAGACTGGCAACACACTTCCCATCTCACAGTTCTCAAGTACCAAGGAAGTTTTAAATGCCCTTGTCAGCAATTATGTTGTTTCAACCCTATGCTAGAATTAGGCACACACCATCCTCTCCCTGTGTTCTACTGGTCTTTATACTATGTCAATAGCATCAGCATTGGTATGACAACAGAACACGTTATGTCTATTTGTACTATTATGTCTTCACTGTTACTTGTACCAGTCTTCAGTTGGTCTTTAGAGTCCTTTAATTCTGTATGTTCTTGTCTGTGAGCCAACAGACAAGATCCCCCCAAAGGATCTTTTTTAAATTTTAAGACCTTCTTTGATTCCAAAGCTCTGTTTTGGGAAAGGGCAAGCCTGTAGGTACTTTCTTGCCATTAGTATATTAAGTCTCTTGAAATCTATTGTACCAGATGTCTTATCTTTCCACAGATTCACTCTTCTTTGATCTCTTATAGCATCCTCTTCAGTTAATCCCTTCATGTTAAAAATGGCACAATAATTACTTATTAGAGCAATTCAACTTGGCAAGAGTTTAAGATCAAAACGTACACTGAAGAATAGGATTCATGTTGTCTAACTAGAGATATCTATAGGATCCACAATAGCTAGTCTTTGTAGGGTCCCTTTTGTTGGAAACAAATACACACTTCAAAAGTGCAATTTATCTGACCAGTTTCAGACATTTCCTTATATGAATCAGATACAAATCATGATATAGAAGAGAGTATTTCTTTCTACTCTAAAGGAACTGCTACAGACTAAGTGTAGCAGTGCAGAAACATGTCTGGCTATTGCACTTTGTTCTTTACTAGCTAGATTTTTCACTATATGTTACATTGCAAGCTACATACTTGGCTCAAATGGGAGCTGGCTCTTCACTTTTACTGAAGACAAGACTAATAAGAAATAGTTTATTTCAATGTTGACCTCACAGTTCCATTAGATAACTTGTTCTATTCATTTGTTAGGTTCATAATTTTAAGATATTGATTTATTTCTTGAATACTGAGTTTAATTTGATCACTGTAAATTTCTGTCTAACCAGTTTAATAAGTTAGTATAAATTAGTTCACACATACAGTCATTCCTTTTAAAAGAAATCCAAACAAGGTACACACAGCTAATTTTTATTCCATCAAATTATACAGTGACTCAGAAAATCAGGGCATAGAAGCCTCCAGTAATGAACTCACAAGCCTTTTCACTCCACTTTCAAACTAATACTCAAACACAAGATCTTGACAGATGTTCTAGCCCACTTCACAGTGACAAACACAAAAAGTCAGCAAGAACCAACTGGGTTCACCGAAGTACAAAAAGTACAGTTATTTTCTGATTACTGGGCAAAAATATATCACTCTTAATATATTCATCAAAAAACATCAAAGGCTGTTCATTGGATCATCCATGATCCCATTACGGATGATTATATGTTTTAATGCTCTTTACACTCATAGTTTAGATTTGAGATCCTTGACCTTAATGCCACTTTATCAATTACATTAATTAAAGTTTGTGCTGATACAGACTCCTCAGAAACACAAAATTTTGAAGTTCTTTTTAGGAATACAGAAGTCCTTCATGACAAGTAGAGATGAGTAACTTATTAAACACATCTGTAAGATTTGCATAGTAAGGAGATTCATTTTACTGAGTCTCACCATGATTTAAATCTACAAATAAAAAGTTTTCTTAAAATCACTATTTTTACTGTGTCTACGCAGTAGACAGATTCCTTTATTTGTTGTATAAATAAGAAGAGGCTTAAAATCCATTTTCTGCACCTGAGGTTCCTTTTGTTTTCTTTTGTGTTTGCACTTTTATTTTACTAATTATTTTTGCATATGTATTATTAGGCAGTTTTTTTGAAGCACAGAGAACAGATGGAAAGTTAGGCTCATAAAAGAAATATTTCAACCATATAAAAAATTACAACCATTATAAAAACTGCTTTAATCCCCACTCATTTTAAGGATTGTAATGGTACTGATCACTTGGAGGCAGAACTTGCCTGGCGCCATCCACCTTCAAAGCTAACTGGTTTCAAAGGTTAAAAAAAATAAATAAACACAAGTGTCTGCAGAGACAAATCTACCCTGAGAGCTCAGTTGAGTTTTGGAAATTTTCTGTGGTAACGCTCCTGAATGCCACATTCCTACGTATTTAGTTGACTAGTCTTCTAATAGTTCTTATTCTCATTGGCAAAACAGTTATTTTGTGGTCCTAGGGAAAAAAAAAAAAAGAGCCCAATAGCTATTCTTGGCTCTTTCACAGAATCACTGATATTCCACACAGATATTTTTATGTCCTAGATAAGAGATGGTTGTATGAAACAGCTGTTGTTCCACATATGTGCCATCTTTCTCATCTGTTTAGTGAGGAACCTTTTGTGTTTGCTTTTGATAGCTGTTCAAAAAACCCAGACTTTTATGGGCTTTGAGGGTTTCTAACAAATGCCAGTAAACAGCAGCAAAGTATTAGTACTACTCCTAGTACTAGGAAATGGCTGCTTTTTGGACAGAGGCTGTAGAGAAGCTACCTATTCAACAACAGCCAGTTTCTGGCTTACTCTTATTTTGTCCGCACTGTTTCCCTCATAAGAAAAAAAATTGCTACAATAAAAGGTTTGGCATTTGCTTTGTTGGGTTTTTTTGACATTAAGAAAGAGGAAACTACATTACAAATCTAAAGAAATATTTGAAGCAGTATCACTGCGCTATCACGGTACCTTTATTTCTGATCCATACAGTAGAAGCTGCCACTTTACTGAAAACATTTGGACATTACCACGAACAGTCGTAGTGAAATGGTCTGTTTTTATGACAAGTCAATGAATAAAAATTTTCTAAGCTGCCACTTTCCTCTCAGAATTTAAGCTTGCAGTCATTTTTTTTCCTAAACCTGAAGTCAACCAGAAAACTCTGAATATGTGCAAACTGATGACATAGGAAAAAAACAGAAATAGCAGAAAGTTATGTACTGCTACTCGTTAACATGATTTATACTATACAAAGGTAGAGAATTGCTCAACTTTCTTCTAGTGGTGATTTGGGGGGGGGATATCATGAGTAGTTTTTAGATGGGACAGAATGTCTGCTTTTAGCCAAGCAGACCTGTAGATCAAAGAAAAAACAAATTCTGTGGAGGAATTTAAGCTTAATCTAGGACAAGAAAATACTTCAGGATACCAACAAGCATTCAAAGTCAACAAGTAGGTAAATTCGGTACTAGATATAGGGCTACATTAGATATATCCTCACTAGATATTCCCTTACTGCAAATATGGGATCCCCTTAGCTCACATCAACTCTGGTGATAAGTGGGATAGGAAGACACTACTAGTTGTTACACCTAATCCACTACATACACTGAGGTTGTGTTACACTGACTGCACTCCAATCACACTTCTGAATTTTTTTATTTTCCTCTTATGGGCTGATCACATAACTTTTCAAAAACTAGGTTTAAATTCTGAAATGGATCCCTCATACAAATCTAGGAAGAACACAGCCCAAGAAGTCCATCAAAATCCATATGATCACAGTTTGTATTTATACAGCATCTTCTACAGCTCTTCAGTGTGTAAAGCTTGGGATTCATGATTGCCATGTATTTCTTTCTTAAACTCCTCTACTTTCAAGTAAGTATTCTAGGAAAAAAAAAAGAGTACCGGTGACACATGCTTTACAGTTACATGGCAGCAACATTTTCATACATTACTGAAGCACATAAAGAAATAATTTAACAAAATACATTTAATAAAGTTGTTACAGCTTATAAACTAGGAAAGAATTGACAAAAAAGTGGCATGAATTGCAGTTTCAGGAACAAAGAAAATCTTTTCATGCTTGTATTTAATTTTTTAACTCTGTGGGTGAGTTTTTTAGCAGATATTTTATGAGTAAGAGTTACCTGAAATTTAAAAACAAAAATTATAATATGCTAAAGGTATGTACCTAAGAAAAGATGTTCAGTTAACCTTTGATGGACATAAATACACTTGGGTCTTAATAAATGAGTTACAACTTCTGTTGTGCGCAACCCAGGAAAGGAAGTTAGAAACTTAAAAAAAGACATTGTAATATTACACAAAAGTCTTCATATCCACAAATGAAAATTTACTTGCAGAAAGAAGTAACTAGTTCATATATATTACCAAACTATTTCAGTCACATTACCTACATGATGTTTTTTTCACATTTTGAAGTAATGCGCTTTGATTTTTATTAATACTCTTGTATTTTATACAGCTATTTTCAGTGACACTAGTACAACAAATTATTTAGGACCTAATAATTTTGTCACTGGAAACTAAATTTCTTGGTGGTTTTAAAAGGATTCAATCCATAGTGTTTGTTAGGTCAATTGTCATTATATTTCCAAGAAGAAAAGTATGAGACAAATAAGGACTTTGGTTTTGTTTCCCCACAGTTTTGCCATGCTCATTGTGAAATTCAAACTGAAATGTGCCACAGAGTTTGAAAAACTCCATGAATATATCATGAACATAACTGAAATATGCTGAAGACTGTCATTCTGAGACATTAAATGCAGGTGCTAAAATGCACCTTGCAGTGTTTTCCTGCAAATAAATGCAAGCCTCATAAGTACTGGTGATAAAAGTAAGTCTTCATAGTTATGTACTTTCATAATACCAATGTACAGCATAATACAAATCAGAAATCCTTGATAAATGTATACTACACATTAGCTCTAGACTGTTCCCTGACGTGGTCTGATGCTGATGTTCATTGTGGGCCTCTCACTAGGTATTTCAGCTAACATTACATATCTATGAAACAGCATGACATCAGTATAACTCTATTCTTTGGATTCACCAATGTGGAACCTTCTAAACAAAGTACTAATCACCTGTGGTTTACTAATATGTCCCAGCATAGTCATTACTTCCTACAGTAATTGTCTGTTTAGCAGCTATCAGTGAGAACTCAGCAGATACTCTTCTTAACATTTATTGGGTATTTACCTTTGAACACAATGCTCTATATCACAGAGTAGCTACTGAGCTGCTCTTTTACTCACTTAATCAGAACATTAGGCGCTATACATCTAGTACCATATTAAACCTTTCCCATTTTGAAATAACTTACATACAGAAAACAGTGTCATGAAGTTCACGATTAAAAAAGGTCATTACCTAACCTCTGGCTAACCTCATGGTTCGCATATGGAATTCAAGTGTTTGTCACCTCTCAGAACATGGTCCACAACTGCTGCTATTTTGACCACTATCTTGAGGTGGGACCTATAGGTCCTTACTGAAATTAGTATATGAAAATTTTTGATACTGTATCAACAGCTGAATGCAATCTGATACAATCTTTCTTCCATTAAAATTAAATTTATTGTTTCAACTTCCAAGATTTCTCCCTACCTCATCTTTTTTTTCTTAAATAACTACATAACACTAGAGAGAAGCAAAACTTTTTGTAGATTGATTTTACACATAATCATTTATAACTGTTGGGTGAGCAATATATCAGACATGTTATTTTCATTTAAACCACTTAAAAAGCAGCAAATAAAATTACACTTATAAATCAAGAGTAGAAAGCAAGGTAACACAGAGCTTATTGGGACAAATAATTCCCAAATTCTCTAGACATTGTGAACTTGGAGATTTGTGTAATTTGGCAGATGCAGAAAGATTAGCCATTTCATTATGAGAAATGTTAAAATACTTAAGGTGGGATGATCTTTCATAAGATGTAGTTTTTCTGTGGTTCTGTACAGATATTTACTCATCCCCAAATAAACCCTCAGTTGTGCATTGCTTTAAAGCATCCTCAACTCACACTGAAGTCAGGGAACTTCATGTACTTAAGACAGGAGCTCAGTATTTGCCTGAACAGCATTATCATAGAAAATTTAAAACAGCAAATGTTATACTATGCTTGCATGTCAAACTAAGTGTATTTCAACAACAGTAATATGGTGTGGTTGACAGACCTGATGGATGGGATGCCATCCAGAGGGACCTGAAAAAGCTTGAGAAATGGGCCCATGTGAACCTCATTAGGTTCAACAAGGCCAAGTGCAAGGTCCTGCACCTGGGTTTGGGAAACCCCCAGTATCAATACAGGCTAGGGGATGAATGGATTGAGAGCAGCCCTGCAGAGAAGGACTTGGGGATATCAGTGGATGAAAAGCTGGACATGAGCTGGCGATGTACACTCGCAGCCCAGAAAGCCAACCATATCCTGGGCTGCATCAAAAGAAGCATGAGCAGTGGATCAAGGGCGGTAATTCTGCCCCTCTACTCTGCTCTGGTGAGACCCAAGCTGGGCTACCACATCCAGCTCTGGAGTCCTCAGCAGAGGAAAAACATGGACCTGTTGGAGCGGATCTAGAGGAGGGCCAAAAAAAATGATCAGAGGGCTGGAGCACCTCTCCTGTGAGGAAAGGCTGAGAGAGTTGGGGTGGTTCAGCCTGGAGAAGAGAAACCTCTGGGGAGACCTTATTGTGGCCTTTCAATATTTAAAGGGGGCGTATAAGAAAGATAGGGACAGGCTTTTTAGTAGGGCCAGTTGTGATAGGACAAAGGGTAACGGTTTTAAACTAAAACAGGATAGATTTACACTAGATATATGGAAGAAACTCTTTACAATGAGGGTGGTGAAACGCTGTAATGGGTTTCCCAGAGAGGTAGTGGAAGCCCCATCCCTGGAAACAGGGCTGGACAGGGCTCTGAGCAACCTGATCTAGTTGAAGATGTCCCTGCTCATTGCAGGGAGATTGGACTAGATGACCTTGAAGGTCCCTTCCAACCCAAAACATTCTATGATTCTATGCTACCCCAGTAGTAACAATTAAATTACGTAATATATTAATATTTTTACTAATAAATCAGTATACTAAGTGAAAGGAGGCACGGGAGGCACTAGAAGGTGGTTTGTCATTATGTAATATTCAACTTTGTCCACTGACTACAACTATCAGTATTACTATTAATAGTGATTGGCATTATAACAAGTTCATGATGGAAGCTATATTGCCTCCCATTCAAAGATGGTGCTACTGGCTTAAAGAGCTTACTTATTTAATGAAATAAGTCTTGGTTACAATACACCTTCACAGACCATTTTGCCTCTTCTCTTGCCAAGATCTGTTCCAGAGAAGATTTTTCGAGGAAATTCTGCATGGCTCACTCACAGAGGACATCAGCTCCTCTGGGAGTGCAAAACCAGCCACATGGAGGTGCTAGACCTTCAGCTGCATACCTCTTCTCACCTTCCCTTAGCAGAGAAGCTACAGCGAATTGTAAATATGGAAATAGCCATCTCTACCAGACTGTTTCTGAGGTCAGACAAACAAGCACCAGGTTTTACCCAGGTAAAAGTCTGTGAAGCAGCGGAAGGATGACATACATTTATCGCATCTCTTACCTTAACCTATTTGCCTACTGAAGCAACTAATACATCAGAAGCAAGCTAATAAATCTGAAGAATCATTATGGGAAGATTTTTATGGTGGGACACATAATTAATATTCCAGGGAAACTGATCTACCTTTCTAGGTGAAAGCAGAAATCCTACACAAAAAGTTTCCAAAATGCATGTTCCTCCCTCTGAAAGAAGTTGATTTTTATAGATTTCTTCTGATTGGTAATAAAGATAGTACCTTTGCCTGTAAATCAAAACAACAAAAAAAAAGTTCTATTTTGGGTACAGTTCCCACAGCACATGTGCGTGACATTCTTTTTTCATGACAAAAACAAGTAAGACTTTCATCACATCTGGCAAATATCAACATTCAGTACATTTCTCTTATTTACATGACTTATTTTCCTTTCTCTGGTGAGAAGGTCAGGTGCTCAGTTAGCCCGTCACACCTGGGCTTGCACAGAATCTGGACAACCACTGCAAAATATTCTGCATAAATTATACACTTGTTTCGAAATAGGCCTCTTCCCTGGTGCCTTAATACTTTAAATAGATTTGGACTTTAATGTGTAGCATAAAAGAAGACTCAGTCAGTCTTTGGAGGTTGCTAACTAATGTTTTTCTTCTGTGTACTGCACCAAAGAGATTTGGGAGACTTCTTTTTAATACATGTTGTTAAATGACAAAGTGTCTGGAAGATGTTAATTAATACACACAACCCCACACACACATTTGGGCCTCTACTTTCAGACTGAAATAAATCTGTTCAAAAAATTAAAGAAGGTCAAAAAATGATTCTTTCAAAGTTAGCCACAAGAGATCCTATCAAGTACCAAAATCATCAAGAATATTAATTCTTTTAAACCTACACAAACATAGTAATGAGCTTTTTATTTTTGGTCCTTCAAAGAAATGCAATGTTTTAAGCTACCAGTATAAACTAATTTGGAATTTTTTAATTTGTCATATTTCTGTTAAAAAAACCCAAATAAATAAATTTATGTAAAGTTGTATTAGGCTTTGCCAAAGCAAAGAAATGCATTTCAATCTGACCACCAGAAATCAAAGGTCCAGGAAGAAAAGTGGTTTAGTTACAGTTTTTAGAGTCTGTGTGTATACATAAGATATAAATATGTATTTTCCAAACATATTATGCACACACCCATTATATAAATATATGCACACATTTCTTTCATGTAAACATAATGAGCGTGTAGAGGTATGCGTAAATCCTCTCCCAGACAATCTAACTACTATGTAGAAGGCCAGAGAAGCTGTGAAAACATAAAGCTGTTGAATGATGCTTACTTTTAGCTTTCAGCGATCTTCCGAAACCAGATTAATCTTGCTCGTGTACAATTTAGGACTCATCCATTTAAAATATAATATAATTATGTCTTACTTAGAACTTTAATGTATTTGTTCTAATGATAGAAAACACCACTATTGTTTTCTAACCTTGATTCTGATTGCTATAGATTTCTGTACCCATGAAATCTGTATAAACAGATTATCACATAAAATAGAAAACAGCTAAGCATGTTTCTTACTTTAAAACAGTGAACCTAAAGCACAGAATTCAGGGATTTATTTTTTTTTAATAAGCTTTAAATCTGTAATTGCCATGTGTGTCAGTTTGTGTTTGCCATATCTGTCTGCCAGCAAGAGACAGTGACCACTTACAGTGATTACAAAGTACACCAAATGTAGTATATATGTCACTTCTCCGCAAGAGCTTGTTGGCAGCTTTGATCGACTTCTTTTTGATTACACCACAATCACCTCATTCCACTTTAGCTACTCTCACTCTCAACTCTCTCTCCAGGGGTTCAGATGTCACTGCTGTATACCTTAGCATCAGTTTTCCTTCTGTTAAATCCTCTTCCTGGGAAGATGAATCTACTCATTGATTTTGACCAAAGACTGGTTTTTAAAAAGGGTAGAAGAGACATCTGACCTTTCAAATGATCAGATTAAGGTGGTTATTTTCACATTATTAAGTAATCAGGGAAGAAATACATTAAGCAAGAGTTTAGTTCACAGGCTGCTTTGCTGGCTTCTAAAAACTGTTGTGCACTGACAACTAACCTAGATTCCATTTCTTCCTTTTCCTCTGAACCACAAGGGAAGCTAAAATGCATTTTCACATTGCATTTTGCCTAAAGGCTCTCAGTAAAATTTAATTTTCTTACTGCATTGATTTTTCCATTATAAGTTGTAACAGTCTAATGATATCTCATAAGAATTTTTACTGTCGAGAAAAAGGGATGTGAATGATTTAGCAATAGTAACTGCAAGTGCTGGAGGATTTATTCTTATTTTCTTAAGAACTTTCCATCTGTCTTTCTGATGGGCAGTTGCTGAAAAAATCTATGCCATATCACCATGCATCGGGTGGCCTGAAGACAGTTCTTTAGCCTGCTTCTTACAGGCAATATCTGATCCAGTTTCTTCAAAACTTCTCCCTCCACTGCTAACTTCTAAAAATCAAAATAAAGCTTTCTAATTTTGGAGCTGAAAATGCTGCTTAAAAATTAATGGGCCACATGGAAACAGTGCAATCGGGAGACTCAAAAAGCACAACCAGTTCTGTCTTGCAGGCTACATTACACTCACTGAAGACTGTTATCTTATCCTTATTAGCCCAAATGCTTCAAGTTTTCATGTTTTTTCCTTATTCTGGATAAAGAATACATCAAATAAATATGACATCAAATAAATATTCCCTGGAAAAAGAAAACTTGGAGGCTGACTCTTTCCTTTAAATCAATTGTATCACCATCAAAGCTGTAGAAATCATGTCTGAAAACAACTGGTGTGATAAGACTATGAAACATAAAGGCAGTACCACAGCAAGTACAGCAGAGGTTTGCAAGCCATTGTGTTCCACAGCTACAAGAGATTTCGTTACTTATTTCACTTTGTCAAGGATTTGATAGATAGACAAGAGATGGAGGAGATGTACAATGTATTACTATGTTAAACAGAGTAAAAGCTGGTGTCTGTTTTTCTTGGCAAACAGTAACTCGATTAGTACCTTCTTCCAGCTTTTCTACAAATTTGCAGAAAGCTGGAATAGTGGCCAGTTTCCTGTTTTCCGTATATTTTTCTTTCACAGTTAGTGTTCATGAAAGCAACAAAATGGGCTTTATTACAGATGCTAGAAGCAAATTAAGGCACATTTCACATCTAGTCAAATCATCTGGGTTCTACAGGGGCATATTTTTCTTTTTTGAACCCTGGAAAATAAACTGGGCTGAATAATAGACCTTATAGAAAAACAGGTCTGAAGTGCCCCCACTATAATTCTCAAGAAGAACCTAAGCAACTTTATCAACTGTATGAGGGTTTTGTCATCATCTTTGTTGTTTGCTTATTTTTCCTGGAAAAGTTTTGGAGTTGTTGGTTTGGGGTTTTTTTTCTAACTTGTTTGCATATAGGTATTTTGCAAGTATTTTTCATGACAACCACAATTTTCTGAGAAAATGCAATGTTGATGGTGAATCGTTGACCAGCACTAATTATACATTACATATGGAAAGAAATTTCTGTCAAGTTTATTAAAACACTTATTTCACTGAAGCTAACTAAACTTCTATAGTGCTTGGGACTACCCACTCTTACCTGTCATAAAAATATATGAATGTAAATACTAAAAAAGGAGTTTCACACAGCATTTTAAATTCTGTTCTCTGCAACTATAGGATTTTAAACACAGGCCATTGCCATAAAGTCATACAGTGAATGTAACATCATAACTAGACAGAATCTGCCCACCATCCTATGTTAAGAATGGGCCTAATACCTTTTTTTATACTTCATCGGACTGACAAGTCTTGTTTGGAAAAGAGAGCTAGAGACAACCATGACTTTATTATAGAAAAGATGTACCAAGGTTAGGTTCTTTACGGCTCAAATACTATGGAAATATGTCTGATACAATAATTTAGATGATAGATTTTGCATGCTTCCATGATCTGTGCATTTTTTTCAGCCAGCACTATCTCTGCTGTGCAGTAAAACTGTACATCAATACACCTACTCCATCGGAGAAGCTGATGCTGACATTCCAGACTCTTTATTTTTAAAACTGCCAGAGCTTTAGCCTCTCTCTAAATAATGGGCATGCCAATATATTAAAGGGGGAAAACACTCACCCCTTTCTGGCTGGTACCACTTCAAGTGTACAAGTCAACGCTGTAATTTTTTAAATGAAATGCACCACTTTAAATTTAGCCCAAATTTAATCATTTTCTAATTCTGCCTCTGCTGGGTTTTAGAGTCATTCTGTTATTGATGCAGAACAGACTTGGTGCTAACAATAGACATCTTGAGAGAGTGGGGAGAGTCTCACTTCTCCCTTCCACTTGATTCTAGCTTCTAGGACAAAAACAAAACAGTGTGTTAGTTCCTAACACAAGGGAAGAATCCCTGTCAACACAGTCTCAACAAGCAACAACACTAAAACTCAGCAGCTGCAACGCAACACTCCTCAATTCTCCCATCAATACCCAGAAAATCAGTTGTTCTCAAATGAGAGATTATCTCACCCAGCTCAGGACATCTATACTGCCTGTAACCAAAGGTCAGACTGCTAGAGTCAGTCAGACTCTTCGGTATTTGCCATTCTCTCAAAACCTGTCAATAAAAATAATAATTAAAAAAAAAAAAAAAGAGTAGTTTGGGGGGGGTCTCGCAGTTTTGCCATAACTCTGGCAATGAGACACAAGTCTGAGATCTGAGGGTATTTAAACACAGTCATTCATCTCAGTGGAGATTACGTGGCAGGTTATGATCCTTAAACTTGGGAAGAGACATCACCTCTTCTTCTACACATGAAGGGGTGAGAAGCAAAGATTATCAACTACGGGACTGAATTAAAAGAAAAAAAAGTAAAAAATTAATTTCCTGAGAGATTGTACTTAAGTACCCATAACAAAAAAGGATGGACTCTAAGGAGCCAAACATGCAACACTTCTGCCTTAACCCGCAAAACATTTCAGTAACTATAAACAGTTTGGGTTAAGATTATACCATGTATTTGGTTTTTATATAATGATCTGTTGCAGCTGAGGAATCAATAGTTTGAAGAACATCACAGAATTTTTTTCTTGTGAATTTCTAATTCAATGCTACAGAATTTCAAACATTTAAGACAACCACAGTCTAATTTATAGGTCAAGACATGGAGGGATATATTTAATACTGTTACATTGTGTTAATAGTATACTACTACACATGTATTATAAGTGTTAATAGTATACTAATACTTTATATATTATAGGTTTATAGGAGTTATATTAAAGTATACAAGAATAGGAAAAAACTAATAAAAACCATGTACACTTAAAAGGAAGTTAATCTATCAGATAAAACAATCATCTGAAAACTGCAAGTACATACAGGAACATTAATTTTAAAAGGAAAGAACAAGACAGGGCTTCCAGTTAAAGCCGTCCAGCTTTTCTGCATGCCATACTACTGCTTTGTGACTTGCTCAGATATCCAGTTCTAGTTATTCAGGTTTACAAAAGTGTTTTGAAAGACACTGATGAACAAACTATAAGCCATCAATTTAGTTAATGTGTCAGAAAAAAAACCCAAACACTTAAAATGTGGTTGTGTACAAATTAATGTCTCAAGCTATAACTTTTTTAAAAAATTAAAAATACATCTTTACATTGTTAACTAATTTTAGATATGATAAAATTCATGTCTTAAAGAAGAAACTCGAGATTGCATTGGGTGCATCAATAAAAATATCAGAACTAGAATTCTGCTATCTTTATACACAGAAGTCAAGTACAGTTTCTTAAGGTATTCTGAAATGTGTTTAAGACTATAAAAAAAATCGCTATATTCACACATGGAAGTGCTGAACACAGAAATATCTAGTGGGGTTTTACTAGGGTCATCTCTACTAAGGCTTCTGCAGTTTTTTAATTTTTACAAATGACCTAGATTGTTAAATTTGCTGATAATATCAAATTCAGAGGAAAACTGCACACTTAGCAAGTAGTAAGTCAAGTTTAAGTGAATTCTGATTTTCTCTGTAACTAGGTTGACAAGCAGAAACTGAAATTTAATGTTGACAAATGTAAAGCAATAAAAGCTGAACATAAAAATAATAAACATCAACATTTTATGAATAGATTTGCAACAAGAAAGCTGCCCTCCTCCCCCCCCAAAAAAGATGGAAAGATGGTGAGTATTTCTTTAAATATGTCAAAGCAAGATAAGGAAGCAATTTAAAATCCTTTAGAATTGCAGGTTGCAAATGTATCATGTTGCAAATTCATCTGGCAAGTTCTTCTTTGAATATTCTGTGAAATTTCCATCATAACATTAAAAATAATATATTTTTCACACTTAATCATTATAGAAAAATTATTTATTTTATAGGTGACACTTTGAAGTAAATCTGAAAAATAAACAAATTAAAATCCCTGAAGTTTTGTAGAAGGATAGGGAAGAGATTTAGCACACCTATTTGATTAAACAAACAGCCTGATTTCAGAAATACTATTTGGAGGCAGAGGGGAAGGGAAATACTTTGAATAAGGCTTTAAATGATGAGCATAACCTACAAAGTACTAGAAAACAAAAATCATCCTTCCAGATTATTTCTTCTCCTTTTGCCAAGAGGGATATAGGGAGAATCTCAGCTACAGCCTGGCCTCTTGCTTGTTACTTTTCTTATCAAAAAATAAACTTTATATGAAGATTACATGATCTCTGGCTTTGTTTTCAGCATGTTCTTTTTCATTCATGTTAGGCAGGAATAGATAAAAACTGGAACAAATAGTGGTATTGAAAAAAAAAAATAAATCAAGAAGTATCATTCTGTTGCCTATTAGAAACCTCCAGAATTTCAAACACTGGGCTGCAGCCTCGACAGATAGATCTGAGTTTGCTTACCAAACCACACAAACCTGGTTTAGACAGTTTACTTAAGCTATCTGTCTACCATTTTGGAAACATCCATTTTGGGATATAAAATAACAGTATTCCACAAACAGAAGTCACAGACAACAAAGAGATTTCACACATACTGGATGTATGATGCCTTTCATCTTCTGCTCCAGTACTCTTAAAGACTTGTAGAAAATCTGTTGTCATACAAATTACAGAATCCTCTGGTGGTAGCAGGACCCCAGTTCTTCTTTACCAGGGGAAAACCACATAACTAACAATGCAGATGAGAAAAAAATATTTATGTAATAAAATATATATTTCACTGGATTTGTCACTACACACAGATGAGGGCAGTGGGAATCCATTTATATGCATGTGCACAACTGCTCTTCCACACCCGTGCACAGACACACACAAAATTTCAGGAATGTTCCTGTGTTAAATTAACCTCTCTTCTTGACATACCTCATTCTTCTGAATCACAAGCTGTCAACAGGGACTTCATTTCAACTTTTCTTGTCCCATTTAATTTGTGACATTTTAGAATCAAGATAAATGTAAAGAATTAATTATTATTAAATATGTCCTGTGAACAGAAAGCCACTGCATACTTAAGACCGCTGGCTCTATTCCTCATCAGTCTGTTCTGGTTCCACTCACATTTACATGGTAATAGCTTCATAAGAAATGTTTACCTCCAACAAAACAAGTTGCTGAACTTCTACAGTGAACATCAATTTGTGTTCTACACTAGCAAGACAGAAAGAAAGCTGTTACTTGACAGTGCAAATATGTTTGCTTGCTTTTTTTTCTTTTTTAACTTATTTTACCCATTTCTATTCTGCTACCAAACATGTTCCTGATATTTTTTCCAAACGTCTACACACACAAGAACAAAGGGAAAAGGAATTCAGACACACTCTGAAAAAAACATGTTCATAGTATGTAACAAGGTTACATTTATTTCTTCATTTCTGAAAAACAACACATTCTAAACTGAAGTTAACAAAGCATATAGTTTGTTACATATGACAGGATTCTCTTGGATGAAAGCAGTAACATGAATACATCATCAGGAACTCTAAAACTGCAACTCTTTTATTCTCAGCACTTTGACCAGGAATCAATACAATGCTGAGGGTCATCAAATCAAAAGTGATCTCAGATGTCATTTTCAACTGAAGATAAGTGCATTAAGATCATTATCTTTTGGCTCCTATTTGAGCAGTTAAACCCAACTCATGGATACCAAGCACTCTTAAAAAAAACCAAACAAACAAACAAAAAAACCACACAAAACCAAAAACCCCCCCCACAACTTTTTCCTAGTTGAATTTGTTACCTCCATCCTCCCCCCCAAAAAACCCAAACCCTATCAATTTCTTTTACAAACAGGTTATTTGTATCAGTAATACTGTGTATTGTATTACTTCATCTTTACTATTTTTACTGGGCTGCACAAGCATCTTTAAATATAAGTAAGCCTTAAAGGAGACTTGCATACAGAATCCTGCCACTGTCCCCCTTACTTAAGAGAGATGCTTGCTATTTAAAATTGTTTATTTGGGGGCTGACATAGCACAAGATTACTTATTTGAGACTAGAAAATTCTTTCCAATCAGAGAATATTTTTAAATTGACAGGCATTTATTATAAACTGCTGTTTTCCTCAAGCCGTTTCAGATCTGACTAAAGTTCACTGACTAACAGCATAAGTTGAACAAATGGCTTGCAATTTTCTGAGCTTGACTCATTTAACTGATCAAATCACTGAATGGAAGACATCATAGTACTACTACAAGGTCACACCACTGACACAGTTATTCATCTAATGAGGTATCAGAAATGCTCCACCAACTCAAAAGTCTTGGAAAGTAACAGTTTGCCTGGGATACAATAGTTTGGTGTCCCCAGAGTGAACGATAAACTTTATTTTGAAGAACAATTTCAATGTCACCAAATTAAAAGGAATAAGCTTTCCTTATTTTACCATTTGAACTTCAAAGAGGTAAATATATAAAGATCTTACTTCTACATTGTTGGGGAAAAGAAAAAACATTGTCTAGATTTCTCTTTAGATGTCTCAGAACAGCTTGGCTTAATTACTTAAATAATACTGATTTTCATAATTTATACTTCAAACCATATGTCAACCTCAACAGGAAAAAAAAAATAGCAATTTAATCATGTTATCCAGTTCTCATCATATATTTTCAAAAGTTACCTTTGAAAACCAGCATAGGAACTTCCACTTTAACTAAAATCTTAATTAACATGTTAATTCCTATATATAAGTTAATTGAATCTGTGTTCCTACACTATGAGCCAATGTAAATGCTAATTATAAATTAATGAGTAAGACTTAAATACTTTTAATAGGTGAGTGATTTTTCAAAGTTCAATAAAACTCTTTTCACTAAACAAGGCATTCTGACAATACAAGTTAAAAATAGGTAATATCCACACAAATACATACCCTCCAAAGAAAGAGTGATAATGGAGTAAAGTAACAACAAAAAAAAAGGTAAGCATCACCTTATTCAGAAAAAGTACAAGTATAGTCTTTGTCTTTTAAGGTGGTGTTCTGAATTCTATGTAACTTTCATTGAAGTAAACAGGTATTTTTGTTCTAGATTAAATGGGCTAGAACTAGAAGCTTGGTGCTTTATTACAAAGGTGTCTCAAGTTATTTGAAGGTTTCATGGTTATAACAATCTGGGACACAGAAGAGCAAAAATTTCTTTTTAGAGTTGTACTATAAAGTGACATGTTTCTTGAATAGTCAGCCTCACTTCTACATTTCTAAAATATGCTTTGGGGTCCTACAGGAATGACTAGCAGCCTAAAAAAAGAATCTGCATCTTACATTGAATTGCAAACCAACTGAATTGCTGCTGGTTTGCATGACACTGGCTCATGACCATGTAAGAATTCACTCATAACCAAGGAGTAAATATTTCAATTCAAATCAGTGGCATTTAGCAAAAATGACCCAAAAAACCAAAACAAAACAAAAAGTCATTTGTCAATCTGCCTCATCATGATGCCAGCACATTTCCAAGAATCTAATTATAATGCAGAATCGTGGAAGGTTTTTCATCAGAAGGACCTGGGACTTGGTACTCATTTCTGCTGAGTACAAAGCTCCTTAGATCATACTGACCTCATAGTCTCTATATTTGAAGAGCAGCTGACATGCTTTATGACGTAGATCCAGTAACTGCAAAAACTGGCCTTCCCCCCACCTACCAGAAAAAATTTTCACTTTTCTCAAGTCAGATTTCTAGGCAAGAAATTGAGACTAGAGGACCCATTATTAAGCCACCTACTTATCACTGAAATTAAGTTTGTAGGAGGAACTGTTATCCTATTCGTACATCACAAGAGGTTTCTAGTAGCAATTTCCATAATTAAGGTTATCCTCTTTTTATGGCCACCCTAAAATTGAGCTGATGAGACAGAATATCCATGGAAGACTTTATTCCCCTTCAGTGGTAGCTTCTATCATTTTTTGTTAATCCTCCACGATGATTTTGCAAGTTGAAGGGGATGATTCAATATATCTAATATTACATCTGAAATCTATCTCCTTTCCCAATAAGCAGTTTCTGATGCATATTTTCATTATACTTATACATTTTCTTATTTAAAAAGAACAGATTTTTCCTTTGCTATATTCTCTCCTGCTCCTACCTACAGGCAGTAAATAGACTGGATAAAGATCCAGACCCAAAATTACCCATGTAGGTATTTGTTATTACTCCCTATTATTCATTGTCTTATTATTTTTGTGACTCTTTCCTAGTACTTTGATTTCAGATATTCTCATGCACTACTTCTTGTAGTACCAAAACAATATTAACCAAATGCAGTGAGGACAGAATATGTGGAAGCTCCTTCTCTTCCCATTCTAACCCAGTCACAATAACCTTGCTTTTCCACTTGAGATTTTTCAGACTATATATAACTCAAAAAAAAAAAAACCCCACAACCATAAATTAAATCATATTTTATGGCAGTTTCATAATATTTACAGATTTCCAGTTGCACGGATTACATAGTTCCAACAGACAAAACTGAGGTCTCTGATTCATGACCTGTATAATGCTGTTTATTGTACTAGTTCCCCTTTTGAAAGAAGAAATAAATAGTAAATAAATCTTGAGCTAGTTGAACTTTGCTGCTGAATGTAACACTAGCTTCAATACACATGTGAACCTCTGAGAACATGTATACATACCCATACTGAATTCTACGGTAGCTGAAACATGCATTTGCAGATTAAAATATTTCATATATTCCTCTTAGTGTTCAAATAACTTTAAATGAACTAGTAAGTACTGACATCTTGATTTTTCATCATAGTCCAAAAATATATAAATAGATGAAAAATCGTGAAGTTACATTAAAAATATCAAATTAGGATACCACATTATTGTACTGTACTGCATATGTAGGATACTCCCTGTCCTACAGCACTTCAGGCCAAATGTAGAATTTCACATAATTTTGGAAGTTTCTGTAAGAGTATGTATTTATTGTAAACTTCTGCATACTTCTGCTTAACTACCTATACAACAAGAAAAGAGTTCCTTCTTGAGAAACACAGTCAAATAACTAAGTCTGTATTAGTGAGCCAGGCAGCAGGGTTTGTAGTAATCAGAGATGCTGCCAGAAAACAAAACAGTCTGCAATTTACCTACGACCATACTGTCATCCTCAAGGAGTATAAAAAATGACTGCTTTTATTTTTAAAATGCTTTGAATGGCTATTTCTGCATTAGGTAGAAGATTTTGCTGGTTTTGTTTACAGACTTCATGATACTTGTGAGGAAGAGGAAAACACTCACTCAAACTGCGCAAACTTTGACTGACTACTTATGTTTCCTAGTTGGTGATGAACTTGTATAAAAGAAGCACATGAGAAAGTATTCTTGCTAGCAATGCATTAACAATGCCAGCTGGTCCCAGGTGTCCTATGATTAACATGGAGGCTATTATCCTGTGAGATTCATATTTGCATGTACAATAGCTTATGACCTGAGTATTGCTGGCTCTTCTTATTTTATATATCATCTGTGCTTGCCGATGCAACTATTTGACTAATCTAACACAATGAAATTAATTAGTTAGTACTGCTATGTTTAATAATGATGTGTGTGTTTCTAGTGCACACGTGTTTTAATTACCACTTTTTGAAATCTTTCCAATTATTACATAGTGGCAGGGGGGAAGAGGAGTGTGATATGTGACTGTCTTTCCTGGGAAGCATATATAAAAATCATGTTATAGCCTTCTATAGCAAACAAAAAATAACTACTAATCACCATGAGAATATAAAAATTAAATGAACGATTAGTGCTTAAAATAATATAAAATTGCTGGAAAGGTTTGAACAGTTTCAGTTTGGAATATGCATCACTGGAATTATGGAGATTTCCTCTGTATTTTCAATAATTCTAAGACTGTAATGATGAGAAAGTTGTTTTCAAACACCTTCATGAAAGTGGGTAGCAAGGACAATTATATCTCCCTTTATAAGAGTTACTCTAATTTAATATTTGGGGGGAAAATATTCTGTTTCTCCATGAATTTCCTCATGGTGTGTATTACAATAGCTTCCTTTTTCAGTGCATTTTTGGGTATAAGATTTGCCTGTAGCTACTGGGATATAATAACCATGTTAATTTGTATATTTATAGTCAATCTAGAGTTTTAAAATGCATTGAAAAATTTGTAAGAAGGAAAAAAAAGTGTGCTGGAACTACCTTGTAAAAAAGATGGGACAAAGACTTGATTCCTGATCCCAGGGAGAAGGAAAAAACTGTATCCTTTCCTTCAGTTTCCTGTCCACTGCCTTCCTTGTGAAATCTTTACTGATGGAAGGCACAAACTGATACTTGTTAGAAGCAGTTTAACAGCCTAGCAGTGCCACACTCTTCCTAGCTTCATAAAACTGCCCAATCTGGTACTCCCTACTACTCCTGTTTTCTTATTTACAAGTTAAAATACACAGTAGTTCCTCTGCGGGCAAGTAAAGGGCTATAGGGATTGAAAGAGGTGTTCAGGGAAATATAATCCAATTAACACTTCAGTTACTGTTCCACTAATGTCTGAACACATCTGTCACACTTGATTTTTTTTTTCCCATAAAAAGGAATAGACACCTATAAAACCATTTAAACACCTTGGTTTTGGATTTTACCAATTCTCATTCCTACAGGGCTTCACTGGATAAAAATCAAATTACACTTATATGTCATCTTTTTCTACTTAGATATTAAAATGGGAACATGTTTTACAAATGGAAAAAAATATGAGAGGCATTTCTGTACAAGGATGTTGAGAGAAAAAGAGTTACACTCACTTTAAATATGGACTATGGAAAAAATAATAGGGGGACACACACTCTTAATTCTTTAATCGGTTTGCTCTTCTCAAAGTTTAAGAGAATAAAACTCTGAGCTACTTCCCACCTCATTACCAAGTTTGACTGAAGGCAAGATAAACAAGCTGAACAAGATAGCCTTCACAAATTCTTACCAATATACGCCTCCTTTTACCTGACTAGTTACAGACAGCTTTAGTGAAACCATCATCATATTTCAAAATTCCCACAGGAAAGAGGCATTTTTCACCTATGTTCTTAGCACAGACTCAGCACGTTTCACTCCGCTGGAGCTGTCACCATGGAACAGGGCACAGGCTTGCCCCCAACATATGAGCAGCTGCTGATCCCTTGAAAGGGAAACCAATGCAGGTTTTAAAATCAGCTCTAGTTTCTCTGACTGCTTGCTCCTGACCACTAAAGAAGCTTCTGTAGCTTTCATCTTATAAAGACAGGCAGCAATGAACCTGTGTGATCAACCTAAATTTTTTCCATAGAAAATTCTTCCTGAGTTCAGAGGGATTGTATGCCTCTGTCCTCATCATAAGCCAAGCAATACACAAGCAATACAGTGGTCTTTATTTCTCTCAATTCATCCCCTGCTGTCATAAACAAAGGTTAAAAAAACTTTCTGTTCAAGTACATGCAGTATTAACTAACTTGGACATTTAGATTTTTTTAACTCAGCAACATAATGCCATACTGTTAGATAGCATTATTAAGAAGTAACTACCTAATAAAATATAACAGGTTTCACAACCATGCCATTTTCTGCTTTAAGAAAGTGTATAGATGGTGTTCAAGCCACATACTATGAAGAATTATCACTATTCCTCCCTGACAAAGAAATTCAAAGGTACTAAGGTGATACTGTACTTAAAATGTCTACTTAGCAATTCAAAATGAATACAACAGACATGATGAGACTGTACAATCACAGATGTTCCCTACATGTGTACCAACACACCTTCTCCCCCCACCCCCCCAAAAAAAACCACAACGAAAACACTGCAGTGCACCAGAAAATAAGAAGCAGAACTTGAGCTGCATCCAGTAATTTGATACTTCTTGCTCAAAGAAACTTTGATGAAATAACCTCAGATCATTGTTGACATTATTTTAGGCATTATCACATAACAACCCTTTGGAAATTACCATATCTACTTATGTGAGAACTGATTTTAAAAATTGTACTTTTAGTTAATAGCTGCTATAAATAAGGAGAAAAGTTACTACCACAGAAAAATCATTGTGAGTGTTCTTCTGCAAGGTAGCCTTTCCATCCTAGTTCCCTAACACTGCTAAAACCACAACTTAATAGCAAAGCAGACATAAAAGAGGCATTACATTGTTCACTCTGTTCCTATATTTTCTCCTTGAGTACCAAGCAAGAAAGAAAATCTACTTCCTCTGAAGTTTATAATGTGGTCTTGCTCTCACTCAATCATAAGGCATCACCATAATTAGTATTATCATAATTATTAGTTGTCCTCTTTATTATCCCCCAAGTTCCATCTGGATCACAACTTTTATATGATTCAGGCATAAATGACAACAAATTATACTATACTACTGTTACGAACGTAGAGTGAGGTTAAGTTATGAAAATCTTAACTTGGCATACTTTATTTTATTTTTGCTTTGTTTCCCCAAGTTAGTGAAAGGTAGACAGCCAGTGAAACCATAAATAAATGTTACAGCTTGCATGACCTAGGATACTATCCTACAAGGGATGGAATATTGCTTAGAGCCACATATCCTTATAAAGTTAGATGACACTATACAGACTAAGAGTTTCTTGGATCCTTTCTTCTGCTTATGAAACTGATCTATTCTTTGTGATTATTAGGATAACTTTTGAAGATCACTTCCTCTTCTGTTTATGGAAAACATTCTGGGCTCACAAACAAGACCTGTTCTCTTGCCTTTCTAAAACTGTGATACATTAGTTACAGGCAGAGACGTCCATCTATGCGAGCAGTCTCTTGTGCATGCTATTCCCAATGCTCCATATCAAGCAGAACACTTAGAATGTCTTTTGTAACAATCATTTAATGAACATAATACCCAAATAACTTCAGTAAATGCATATTCATGTATCTCAAACTTTTTGTCCAGAACAAATGATGTTAGAAGTTAAATCCAAATAGAATTATTGCCATAAGATTTATCATATCAGCTCTGCTTATACTGCAAAATCAATAGCCCCGACCTCAGAAGAAAATATTACTGCCAGTAATCTTTACTGGTTGCATAATGGTCAAGATGTCAATAATACAAAAACAGAAAACACACCTCACCTCAGCATAATTACATTACCCAGATCCCTAGGACCATCCTTCCTTTCCAAGAAACAGAAAAAGGTGACCTACCAAAGCAGAAAATAAGAAAAAGGCAGCGTGACATTACACAGTTCATCACTTTTGCAGTGCCCCTGTGCCTTCTCTCAGAGGCACCAGCATGGTGTCAGAGCAGGAAAGCATACAAGCTGATTCATTCTGTGGATGGAGTATAGTTAGTAGCATAAGCTTTTGGACTCTATCAATCTGTATCATCTGTGAAAAGGGGGAAAAAGATCAAAACAAAACAAACAAACAAAAAACAACAGATAAGCTTGTTTCAGAATATGAGGACAAGGATGATGTCACTTCCAACACACACAGATGCATACATGCATGATAGGATTTCTAGGATGTCTCCAAAATATAATTAATCTAATCATGCTGATAGTTAAGCACAAGTGTTGATTAAGGGAGCTCTCTCTGTTAGCTTCAGATATAATTAGCATAACATGAAAAAATCCTTGCCTTTGGGAAAGGCAAGGAGGAAAGGCGAAGTTCTAGATACAACATCAGAAAATAAACATGCACAATTCATAATCCTAAATGTAGATAAATGTGCCATTGTAGATGTTCTTGGTTTTCTGAAATACCTGTATGGGAGTGGAAGATATGGTACAAGTGAACAGCAGCC
The DNA here is from genome assembly GCF_000687185.1 of Egretta garzetta. Lineage (NCBI taxonomy): Eukaryota > Metazoa > Chordata > Aves > Pelecaniformes > Ardeidae > Egretta > Egretta garzetta. Next base: position 806,495 of record NW_009258371.1, read on the forward strand.
TGGGACTCAGCAGACATCTCAGGACATCTAAAAAGGCATGAGCCACCTATGGCTAGGCAACTAAATCTCATCCCCAGTGATAAAAGGAAGCATCATCTGACTTGACACTGCATCAGAGATCTGAATAACGGGACTCCTTTCATTGCTGAGGATTTCTCCCATTCCCATTACTTACCCATTTTCTACCTTCACTTTCCTTTCCTTCCCCCTCATGTATCTTCTAACATATATTTTTGAAATATACAACGGAACATGCATTGCAATTTTTTTTAATGAAATCTTATTTAAGTAACCAAGAAATGTTAAAATAAATGGCATAATTCACGCCTTCTTTAATTTGTTCAGCGCTGGTGATTAATAAAATCAACAGAACACTGAAAAGACAGGAATATTCATGGGCTTCCTTCTCCTTGCCCATTAAGTTTTTAAGACAACCAACATCTCTCAGAGCAGGGGGGAGTAATCTATATACTATATATATCTCTATATATGCACTTGAGTGTTGCCCAAAGCTATTGATTCACCTAACTCACCCCAACATTCATAATGTCTACTTTCTTAATTCCCTAACTCCAGCAGAACACCATCAGTTACTTCTTCATCTCTCATCCTACATTAGGAAACATCTGCTATTTACATAAGGTGGAGTGCTCTCTTTCTAATTTTTATCAGTTCTAGGAAAAACAAAGTAAGGAAGTTAAGGACATCACCCTACTTAACCCAAAGACAAAGGATCACTATCCTCAGCGTGGGTGAGAAGGGACAGAAATCTGAGTTATGAGCTAATTTCAAAATAACCAGACATTTTAACCATACTCCAGCCTTCTGCAGAGAGAAGGGGTATGAAAAAGGGGAAGAGGGGGAAGAGTGGGAAAGGATGGCCCCCATGCTAAGCTAAAAAGATGATTCTGAGTGCAAATACATTTAGATACTTTCTAATTTATGATCCTATATAGAATATGGTAATTGGAACATTCAGGGACTTCATTTCCACACCTATAGAAACCTCTGAAAGCCTACAGTTGATGAGGAAAAACAGGCACTGAAAGACAACTTCGTAGTTGTGCCAGTCACAAAGATCACTTTTTTGAAGCTTTGCAGTCCCTTGTACGCTTCCTAGCAGAGCCATTTGATGGAAGAATCTCCAACTCCACTAACTGATCTTAGCTGCACCACAGTCATAGGACACTGGGTTCACAGGGAAAAAGAGGAATCAAATCAACCATATGGCGCATTTCAAAGCCTATGCTCTGCAAAAACAGGCAAACACATTTGTGCAGCTTTTCAAATCTAGCTGCTGAGCATTCTTAAAAGAAAAAAACAACAAAACCATTAGGACTTAAATTGTATGAAAAAGCCATTAGTATATCTTTTATTCATATGGAGAAAGGAAAATTTCATAGAATAATTGTGCTTAAAACTGAAGCAATGGCTAAATTATCCAAAGGAGAGCATAGGTTATCACTACCTTAATGCATCAGGGTTTGTGTTTTGTTTTTTTTTTATAATTTCTTTTTTTTTTTTTAATGTACTCCAGTTGGTATGTTAATGATGCCAGCCCAAATCTACTAATTTCAAACTTGAAATTAATGTCACACTTTCTGGGCAGACTTCCGTTTGTGAAGGAATACCAATAATTAATACAAATTTTCATTAGGAATATTACTTTGAACAGTAGGTACACAAATCATTACAGATTATATGCAATTATTATTTGAAATTCTCTTTCATTATTTATCCATAACTGCAGATTTGCAAAATATTACAGAAGTATAAAAAAGTTCACTAAATTTCCTCTTAAAGAGGATTTTTGTATATTCCTCAAATACTTCTACTAGCATCTGTAGGATATTGCAGTAATAATGATTTAATGTTGATCAAGCCTCTTCCAGGACATTCCTCCCACTACAGGAATTTTACAGGTCTCAAACAAGGTTTCAATTCTGACTTCTTATGGTATGAACTCTAATATCGTAGCTGTACTGACAATTAAGGAGTTGGTTCGCACTGCTAATGCATGAGCATGACAATATTTTTCTGTTATGGTCAAAACCCACAATAATTAACATTCAAAAAACCACACACTTCCTTAAGGAAAACCTAGATGAAGAGAAGTATCAATGATAATTTCACGATAGTGTTATGATTTCTAATGAAGACAACACTCCTTATGGTTTTCGGGCTCTCTGTAGAAACCTGAGGATGCCATCTGGCAACCTCATATTTCCAATAGGAAAAGGAAAGCCACTCATGCAGACGTGGATGGCTCATATGGATTCTCTTCTTCAAACCTTTTCCATTGAGAACCAATGTTGCTATTGAGCTTTGCCTAACACTACATCATATCACATTCCTTTCAATGTAAAAGAAAATCTTTCAAGACTGAACCAATGCACTATCCTGTAGGATTTTTTTCTGTCATTTTTAAACTGATGTGATGGATAACTTTATGTCCTTCTACCCAAATGGACAGCAATTCAGACTAAATTTTGTGCTATCTTTTGTAATTGCCAGAAATTCTGTAGACACCCAAGTGTTACACAGTTGCTCTCCCCTATGTGCAGGTATTTGAAGTATGTTGTACTTATCAGAAGTTGAATACAAAATCAGATTTTAAGGTTAAAATGAAGTCTTTCCGTGTAGATTTAAAAATTGTACTGTAAATGTTTTTTAACTCCTGTTTGGGAAAAAAAAAATCTTTATAGACTTTAAATTAATATGATATTTTAGATCTAGTTACAATGTAGAGGACTACTTTTTTGCTAAAGACAGAAGAAAACCACTTTTGGCTAAAAGAGTGAGGAGAGTGGGAAGAATCCAGAGCTGAACATGAACTGCTCTAGATGCTGTCCTATGTAGCACAGGGCCTGCCCACATTGACTGTTATACTGCTGCATGAGAGTCTAAAAATCACTTTACTTCCAGACGAGAGTAGATGCAATTGTTCTTATGCAGTTACTTTTGCTGCAGTAACCTTAGGAATTACAGCTCCCAAACGACTGGCTGGTGTACACTTCCAACCTGCTGCCACCAGAGGACCTTTACTTAGGTTGCTCACCTTAAATCCATCATCATAAAGCAATTGTTCTGTCACCTGTGAGAAGCTCACCAGCCAGGAGGTTTGCTGGGCACTCTGGAAATATGAGTTTACCTTACTCACACACTTAGCCCGAACAGCTAAATAGTCCCGCATCCCATTAACCCATGAGTCCCCATTTTTACAAAGTAGGCAATCACCCTTGCTGAAGCTGTTTCCACTCCAACCCATCTTTTCATTGTGAACAAAAAGCATAAGCATAAACATTTCACTGTTGAACACTGTTACATGTACTTTGCAAATAAACTAAAACCAAATAAAGAGCAGCAGCTTGGAGAAAGAGTAATTTCTTGATGGCCATCATATATAGCTTTTATTTTTAAATTCAGGAGAAGAGCAGAATGCACCACATGCACCTAAATGTCCACCTTACCTTTGGAAAAGCCATCTTGAAACATACTGAAGAATTCAGCTTAGACACCCTTCCAGCTTTTCACAATGAGATGAGACTTAAGCTTGGGACTGACTGCTGTACAGAACGTTTTTCTAGACCCAGTGTTTAAAGAAAGCAGAGAACTGGGCCTATAATATGTATCTATCCTTTAACTGGTAAGTACGTGAGCTCATGCTATGTACAGCTGGAATAAATTCCACACAGCATTCTTAGCAAAAATCATCAGACTATTCAGAGCCTTCTTCATATTGCAAACATCAAAAAATCTGTTTCTCCAAATACATCTCTAAAACCTTAATTTTACATTTCAGCACAATATAAGTGTATGCTCTGGAAAGTGTAATATTATTTCAAACAACTTTAAAAGCATTTAAAAGCATGCCTTTACTCAGCATAAATTTAAAACATATCAGTATTTTGATACACTTTACAGTATTGCTGACATAAACTTTACAAAATATATTCTGTAAAGCAGATTCTGCAGTCTCCACTCAGTTAAAATCTTACTCAACTAGATCTTAAGCTTACGCATTGGTAAAAAAAAAAAATCCACTTTTTAGAAGTAGTTACAAAGTCGGTGGTAGAGAAATAAAGAATGTAAAAAATGAGATTTCTTGGCACAATAGTTTTCACTTAATAAGCCATATTTAATAGAATAAAAATATAATAGAAATAGGACTGTTTCTGCAACTATTGACAACAAATAAGAATAGATGTATAATTCAATCCTCGTATTAACCATAAAAGTAGTAATTTCTCTACAGTTTTCCGTTTATTGCTAGCTTTTCTGAATCTTATTAAAGAAGCTACTAGAACAGATAAACTGAAAATCAGACAGCATCTAATAGCATTGAGAATGCTAAATCCCCCTCCCATTATGCATTCCTTTTGCCTACTCTTGTGTGCACATTTCCTTCTCTTAGTCTTTATTACTAAGTACATTTAATTCTTGTTTGAGAATTAATTCATCCATGCCTACTGCTTATTTCCTATTGGAATTTTAAATCCATTTGTGTGCTACTAAACATTTTTCATTGCAATCAAATATGTCCAAAAAATTATAGACCAAATGCATTCCTTGTCAATACTTTGTGACCCTATTGTCATCATTCTGTTATCACTGTGACATAAAACCCCCTGTCAACTTTATCGGAGTCTCTGTTAGGATTATAGATGCAAAACTGCAAGGTGGAAAGTCTAGAAGGAGGGATAACATAAAAGCTCTTTAAGAAACTTCTAGTACTAATGACCTTACATGTGCAACAAAAAAAAAAAAAAAAAAATCCAAAACCCCACATAAACAGGCTTTCTCCAGCCCAAATACTTTTGAATCTGAAATAAATATTTCTATGGCTTTTTTTTTTTTTCCCCTTTTACAAGAATGCCCTGAACGTTTCCTTCTCCCCAGCTGGTTTCCCTAGAATCCCTGTGGCTATTAAGGATGGAAAAAACCCTACTTTTCTTGAGTACAGATATCAAAATCCAACCCTAAATTACAGATCGTCTGCATAAATGCCACTGTTAAATTTATATTTGCTGCCAAGAACATTTGCTGCTTACAAGGTCTTCAAAGTGATACTAAATCAATTAAGCTTAATCTAAATATGTGGAATTCAGGTACCAATCTGTTTTCACACTAAACAAGCTTTAGACTGATGAGAAGTATCAGTAAGCTTTCCCAAAATGCTGAACTGGCCTGTTTTTCAATATAGCCAATGCTATCTTCAACTTGTTATAGTACTTGGAACCTGTAGAATTAGCATCCATACACATAAAGTTATTAATGCTGTGTAACACACAAAGCTGAATAAAACATCTGTGTGTTATTTGATATTTATCATGTCCACCATTTCAAAATCATTTGTGCTATCAAGCGTCATGGTTTTTTGTGTGCTGTCAGTTTCTTCAGTAAAGCCACATGTAACAAAAAATGAATAGCCTGTCATGATTTTTCCATCACAGTTTATCACCACAAAGTTTGGTAGTACATTGGCATGCTAAGTGATTAATATTAATATAGACAATGTTATTTGACTTTATCCACTGCAAACTAATGCAGGTATGTAGGATTTTATTAGTAAGAATTCCTACAATAAGCACACGTTAGAGGAATTAATCATTCATTCCCTACAGACTGCTTATATATTTCATCAGGCCATTATCTGATCTGCATAACAAGAACAATTGCATAATAAAATGCATTACTGCTGACACATGCAACTTTATTCTACCAACTTTATATCTTCACAGCAAGAGGTCTTTTTTAAGTCCTTTGTTGTTCTTCTGAATTGGATTGACCTGATTTGACATTTTCCTGTATCAACAATTATGATCAAGATTGTACGCACATACATGATCAAATATAATATATATCAAACTTAATTGCCAGGATTTGACTCAGGTCGTTTCCCACAGTAACAAGTAGTAATTACAGCAAAAGTGGAATGTTATCAAGTGATTTTTCATATAGATTCTGAAGTATTGCCAGGAGATATCCTAGACTTAAAGAAAATCCAAAAGACAAATAATGAAGATTATGCTCCAAACTAATAAAGCCGTTAAGTATGCTGTGATTCAGCCTAAACTAAATAATGTAGTTCCTAACTGATTAGTCAAATATATTTTAGGGTTTTTTTTTCTTTTATAGTAAAAATAGACACTTTGTTGGGCATTTAACTTGGCATGCTGCCTGTTTTTCTGGACCACCTAGCAGAACAGAAAGCTTAACCTAATAAACTTCCCTGTATGCAGTCTCAAAACAGTTCATGCAAATTAGCTGGATATATTATTTTAATGCTCTGCCCACAGGGAGTACAACACAGCAAAGAGCCACATCAAATGTTACCTACCTAAAAAAACAACAACAACAAAAAAAAACCCAAAAAAAAAACCAAAAAAAGAGGGTAAAAGCTTTGATTTTAACTGAAAGATAAATTCATAGTGCTAAAACAGTAACAGTAGGATTCCTTCCTAAGCCAGCAGATGTGTTATCCTTTTATTTCAAGTTTGCAAGTTCATAGGGTATTTTTTTCTATCTTAAATGTTACTGTCAATTACCCAGAGTACTGTGATGCAATGCGAAAGTCACCCTGATTCACTACCTCAGAACTTGTAGCCTGTGCTTTGTAATTATTCCTAGCTTTAAGATCATGCATACCTGAAAGCAACTCTGAATGTCATCCTTCTGTTACTGCAGATTTAGCCTTTCCTGCTTGTGTCACATTAATTTCCAAAATAAGTTTTGTCTAATTACCTTTACTGTTGTGACATAAACTAATTTCTTTACTTCACAAATAAAAGCATTTAATTTGACCCTCATAAACTTTCACTCCTGGCAACATTTATTAGTTGTGATTGATTTTGAATTACAGCTGAAAATGCAACATTAATTTCACATTGAGGTGCTTAATAAAAGGCACTTGTAAATGCATGTTTAATATCTTCTAATGGCACAAGTTAATTCTGATTAGGTGAACAATAAAAATATAATACATTAAGAGATTTAAGTTGCATAGTTTATTTACTGTACCCATTTATTTTTCTGAATTTGTACCGTAAAATAACCCAAATTTGTGAAGAATTTGTAAAGCAGTAAGTTTATTTTATTCAAATTCAGATACATATTGTCCCTACAATAGATACAATAACACACGAAGATTTTAAATCCAAGTCCATCTGGCAGGAATAAAGAAAAAATGCTGAAATGCTATTGATTCTTTCCAGTACATTCAAAACACCTGACTCAACTATATTTCTACTGACATAACACAAAGGTTTTATTTAGATATTAGCAAACATGAGCAAAATTTTTCATTGACATACTTTTTGTCCTTATTTCTTCCCTCTACCTAGGAAACAGTTAACCCTCAACTACTAGTATTAGCTGTTTCCTCTATCAGAGATGCAGCAAATGTCAATAATGGGTCCACTGTCCCAAGAGAAATAATGCCTGCAAAAGTTCTCCTCCCCAGATGCAGATACATTTCATGCTAAATGACATCTAACAGCAGACTGTTTCTGACATACCTTTATTTGATCTTTGTACCTTCTGTCAACTCTACAGATCAGCCAGCAAACCTCAATCCTCCTGTTCATGAAGCCTTTTAAACGAGTTTATCTTTTTGTTTCCCTTAGACCTTTTGTACCTATTTAAAGAAGTGTCACCAGTACATTTGAATATGCCCTGTAAAAGCACTTTGAAAGCAAAGCTGTTGTCTGGAACTGTCATCCTCATTAGAAGAAAAAAATGTATATACATTTTATACATACAAAACTTCGTGAAAAATCTAATGACTTCAGAGATGTGGACTAAAACCACTTACAACTGAATGCAGACAAAGACACTCTTAGTATCTATAATTTGTGCCCATTTTACACTAAACTGTCACCTGGCATTACTTAGCAGGTCACACCATGCTGTAGACACCTCCTGAGGGAGCCTCTCTTTGTTTAGATTTTGTCTGTATCCTACCACATACCTATACCGGGACTAAGGTAGACATCACACAATACTTGACACACTCAGTTTCTTTACACGAGTATTCACCTGCAATTTTCTCATAAAAGATGAGCAAACTACTTCATGCACTTTTCCCATGGAAAACAGTTAAAGTTGCCCTAACCAAGTTCCTCTCTGACCAGAACTGTGAGACCTAAAAGCAGAAATACACAGGCATACACACACTGGCATATATATGTACAGACGCGTGTGCGTGCATACGTGTGCATGTGTATACTCCAAGAAAAGGTTTGGAGAAGCAGGAGAACATAGGGACAGAAACCGAGCATATTTACTTACTAATGCAGTCTGCTCGGACCTCTTCGGAAACCTGAAGGAGTCTCTGCTTTCCCCTCCTGCCAGTCAGGTGCCGCGTTGTGCCCCTAGTCCACACAGGCCCAGAAGGAACTGCAAAGAGAGAGAGGCACATGCCACATCAGGCAGTTCTGTTTTGGTGGGATCCAGCGCCGCTGCCGCTAGCTCCTTGGGGGTAACCCTGCCTTCAGAGCAGACTCCAGCAAAAGAGTCATCCTTCCAAAGATTTTTTTTTTTTCTTTTTTACCAGGATTAAAAACAACAAAAAAACCCCACCACCACCGTCCCGAGGCCCCTGCACCCTAAAATTTTCGGGGGGGTCGGGGGAGTAGGA